>NW_015091257.1:13162353-13253320 GCF_001431845.1 Calidris pugnax
CCCGCCAGCCGCCGGCCTGTGACTTACCGCCCCCGCGCCGCCTCTTTGGGGGGTTTTAAAGGCGGATACTCCAACCGGCAGCGAAGCGGAGGCGTGCCCGCTAACCGGGCTGACGCGGAACCCGCGGAAGGGGCGGGGGGGAGGCACAGGTGGCACCTCCCCGGCGGTCCGCGGGCAACGCCGTGCCCGCCAGGCCGGCCCGCCCGCTCCCCCTTCGGGGTGGAAGCTGGCGGCCGCGGGGAGCCGCGCTCCGTGAGGCCTCTCCCCGTGAGGCCTCTCCCCGCCCCGCCGGTGGCGGCGCTCTCCCCACCTCGCCCGCCGGTGATCGCGGCCCCGCCTGGCTCCGGCGGAAGCGGCGTATGCGGAAAGGCCGGCTGCCCGCTCCCTTCTTCCGCGTACAGGGCTGCGAGTCCCCTCAGCGCCGGGAGTGCCCCCTTTAACGGCCGGAGCGCGGCCGCCGCCGCTCCCGCGCCATGTTGCGTGGCCTGGGCAGCTGGTTGGGGCTGGAGCGGCCGGGTGAGGAGAAGCTGCTGCCGGCTGAGGAGAGGAGCAGCTCCGTAGAGGAGGAGGAGGAGGCGGCGGTTGGCGCGGAGCCGGCCGCGCCGAGCTCGGAGTCGGCGGAGCTGCAGGCGGAGTCGGAGGCGCTCCTCAGCCAGGCCAAGGGACTCGGCAGTGAGTGTCCTGCCCGCACCCGGCGGGGAAAGCCCCCGCAGCCCCAGCCCCCGGGCTCGCCCGCAGCCGACCCGCTGTCCCTGCGGCTCCCCGCGTCCGAAGGGCCCCCGCCGGTACCGTGGGCCGCGGGTCGCCTTCCCCTCCCTCACACACACACAGCGCTGCTGGGGCGGGGGGAGCTGCCTGCAGGGAGAAGGCTTGGGTAAAGGAATAGCTTTGCTTGCTGGAGGAGTGTGTTATGCGCTGGCATCGTCACCCGGGGAGTGCTGCTGTGGGTCGGGGTGGGGTTTTTCTGTTTTGTTTTTAAAAAAGGTAGACTTAGCAGCAAGCCCCCCTTGGCTTAGTGAGAGTAGCAGAGGGTAGCGGCTGGAGAACTGAAGGTAGGCTGGTTTAGTGCGTGCCTAGGGGGAGAAGGTAGCAGGACTTACCATTGGCACTTAAACCAAGGTTTTAGCTGAGCTCAGCAGTTACAGATAGGATTTAAGATGAGTTGAGCATGTTTGTGCCTAGTTCAACAACTGTAAAAGAAAAATCGCTTTTGGTCTGGACAGCCACAGCTCCAGTGTAGCTTGCACACCGGTGCAAAAGGAGGAACACAAGTTTGAGGTGACCAGGATACTCTTAAAAAAAAAAAAACAAAACAAAGCAGTTCTAAAGCATATATTTCCATATGCAAATGATAACTCAGGTCAGTTTAGCTAGTATGCAAAATGATCTCGGTGAAGAAGTGCTAAAAGTAATTTTCCCCTGCCCTTTTCTATTTTATGCTTTCATGTATCTTTGTTCTGTATCTCTTTTAAATGATGTTTGTTATCTGTAGTCCATGGCATGCATCACTTCTGTGTAGTTTTTCACGTAGCTTGTCCACTCTTTTCCACAGTTGTGAAACAGTCCTATGCAGTCGATAAAGCTGGAAGTTTGCAAGGGACCCAATTCTCTAATTTCATCTTCATTTTTCTGCATTTCTGAGACTCTTTTAAAATAGAAATATTTACGTTCCTCTTGGATGCAGTCCTGAGTAACACTCTAGCTCTAGGCAATCCTGCTTCAGCGGGGGAGTTGGACTAGATGATCTCTGTGGTCCCTTCCAACTCTAAAAATTCAGTGAAGTTGCTGACAATTATGTGCACAGGATGTTGCCTCACTGGAGATAAAAAGAAAAACAATAAAAAATTGGATGTTTAAAACATGAACCAAGTAAATGGCTGCAGTTCTTCCTTTTAGTTATCATATTCTTCGGAATTGTTATTAAATGAACAGCATTTCTTTAAGTATCTGTTGTCACTGTGTGAGAAGTGATCTGTACATACAGAATAATGTCTTCCATGAAGTTGTGTGGGGTTTCTGTGATTGTTTTTTGTTCATAAGAAAGTAACATGGTTTGATTTATGTTTAACTACTCTGTAATGAGGCAGGCCTGTAACTGTCTAAAGGTAAGAATTCTGCCTTACTGTAGTAGATTCTTAGATAAAATTAATCCAAAGTACAGATCCCACTCGCAGCTGAAGTTTGTGTTTTGTTTGTTGTTTGTTGCTTTTTTTTTATTTTTACTGGTGCTCTGAAACGCTGGATCAATATCACCTGAAGGGTTAGTCTGAGGTGGTTCTTTACTGTGCTTTTCCTTGGGCTATCTGAGCTGCAGCAGAGTATCTACGTAGTTTGGTCAAATACTTGTCTGGTTCTTGGAAATCAATCCTAATCTAGTAGCCACTGTATTCAGGAGGGAAAAAGGTCTTTGAATTTTCAGGGTGAGAATATTGACTGTCACAGACATAAAGGTCCATCCCATAATTTTCTCTGGAAGCAAGAATTTGGTTTAGTGATCTATGGATTTATGGTTCTGTGTCTGTCTATGTCTTGTCGGTGATGCTAGAGAAGATTGTGGTGGAAAAGTTTTTTGTGAGGATATGGATGTCACTGTTTTAACACACAATAACTCTCAAAATCGCGTGACTAACAACCAGGGTAGCTGTGTGGAAAGACTCACCTACCACAAAAAGAAATTTAGTAGTAAAACTGAGCCCTTACAGATATTGCTTTTTGCTCATTATCACATCATTAAAAGGTTAGGAGATTTTTTTTCAATGTGAACTACTAATAGAAATATTGCTAGATACTTATTCTTAATACAGACCTAGATTTGTAAAAGGGAGGAAAACCTTGGTCATTTGAAAGTGGAAGTGTTGTTTTTCCACCACTAATTCTATCTTTCAAAACCTTTTTTTGAGGTTTATAAGTACCTCAGTTCAGAAGAGTATTTGCCTGTAGTGGAAATAAGAAGCATTTGGCTCTTCAGACTGGTTCCAGGACTGGTCAAAACCACTTTACCCAACAATACTGAAGCGTTGCTGGACAGCAAATTGTTCAGCACCTTTTGCACCTAAAACAATTGAGAAAGTTTCCAGGGATATGTTTAAAAAAACAAAACAAAAAAACACAAAAACCCCAGCAATAAAAGCAGGCAAGGAGGAAACAATCCAGTAGGCTGCTGCTTTATCCTCTGTCAGAAGGGGGTAGTATATGTGTCTGTATCTAAAGTGTAGAAGATAGCTGCTTTTCTTTTTTTAATACAATGTGAATGCTGGACGCATTCAAGGAGCTTCACATCCTTCTTAAATTGTGGGGTTCAGAACTGCACACAGTACTCAAGTTGGGGCTGCACCAACAGTGACTGCAGGGGATTAATCCCCTCTTTTGACCAGCTAATTATGCTGAGTTTGATGCACCCCAGGATGCAGTTTGCCCTTTTGGCTGCCAGGGCCCACAGTGGCTCCTATGGAGCCTGCTGTCAACCAGCACTCCCAGATCCCTTTCTGCAGGTCTGCTCTCCAGCCAGTCCTCTCACAATTTATACTTGTGCCCAGCATTACTCCATCCTAGCTGCAGAATCCGGCGCTTGTTCTGGTTAAATGTCATGCCATTGATTATTGCCCAATGTCCCAATCTATCTAGATCCCTTTGCGCTTATTATATTTACTGTTGCATTTGTGGGCATTTTATCATTGTATGTACTGTAACTGTGATATTACAGTCATAATACAACTGTTCAAATGTAATAAAGTGCTTGTGACATCCTGTCATTAAGAAATAAACATTACCAATGTTAAGATCCTTTGTCAATAAACTGGTATTTAATGTTTATGAAGGTTTGTGATATACATCTTGCAAGCCTGTTCTCCTTAATTAAAAATGAACAATACAATAGAACTGCCCATGCTACACAGTTCTTCCCTTTCTTCACTTCAGCATTGCTAATATTAAAAAAAAAAAAAGGGCTAAAAAAAAATATGTTACTGCTGTTTTGATACTGAACATATTCACAAAAATAAGCAAAAAGCCACAGTGCTTCTCGTGGAGCTAAAAAGAGGAAGACAATGCATAATAGAAAAGGGCAAGCATTGAGAGTAACCTTCTGTCTTAAGACTTCTGAAGGAATCTCAGGTGTTGCTTGCCTGAAATTTTAAGGCATTTGCTGCCTAATTTCACGAGACTTTATTGTGCATGTTGATTTTCTTTAAAAAATATATCATTCTATTTTAATACTGTTGCTAAAGTTACTTTATTGTTTAATGTCTCCAGAATACCTAAGTGAAATTAGGAAAGGCACATTACTTCAGAAAAGTCACTGAAAAGCAGTATTTCAAAGACTGTTAGGAATGGTTGATTTTAGCAAACAAGGTTCATGTATAATAGTTCGTTTTACAGAAAACTGTGATCAAATGTACAGTTTGATCATCATCACTAAAGAACATGAACTGGAAAAGAATAAATAGGATTTTAGGAGTTCTTTGTAGGCCAGAAGCTGGGTTAAATGGTTTTGAAAGAAGATTTCAAGTAGGTGTCCAAATGTCTAAAGAGAAAGGAAAATAAATCTAGTAAGAGAACTGGATGTAAAGAGATCTTTATTTCAGGTCTTTCTTTCTCTTCTTGTCTGTGAAAGGTTACCTCTTCAATTTTGCCAGTGCTGCTACAAAAAAGATATCTGAATCCGTTGCAGAAACAGCACAGACAATAAAGAAGTCTGTAGAAGAAGGAAAAATCGACAGTATCATTGATAAGGTATTTATTTCTAGATCATGTTTGCTTACTGTTGTTGTAACGTGGCAAATTTGGCAGGTGATGACTTTTTTTTTTTAAACTGGCTTTAGAAATTACATACTTCAAGAGCAGATATCTCTTGTCATGGTAAATGATGTGACTGAAATTTTTATTCAGGGTAGATGTGCCAAAAAATGGTTACTGTGCTTTACTCGGTGCTGCACCTGTCTCCTGTTCCTTCAGGATGTAGATACACTGGAGAATGACCAGAAGAAAATATGAAAAATGCTGATGTAGGAGGAAAGGCTGGAAGAATGAGTAAAGACAGGCAGTTGGAGGATGTCTGGGAAATGTGTGGGTTGGGTTTTTTTCCTCAATTTGTTTAGGTGGAAAGAGGAATGCTATAGCTTGAGTCTTAAATGCATCTTTGTAGCAAGATTAGAAATAGGTCAGCTTTGTGGATATTGTATACTAAGACCCTAGAGCTATACAGGTATGTTTTCATAAGACCCAGGTAGTTAATCAAACAGCCTACTATTGCCTTGTTCTTTCCCCCACCCTGACTCTGCCACTTATCTCTTGCCCTCCTCGTTCCTGGCTGCCAAGTTCCAGTTGCTTAACTTCTGCCAAGTGTTCTTCCAGTCTTTTTATTCAGGAATTTGGCAGAAAGAAGGAGGGGAAAAAAAAAAGGAAAAGAAAAGAAAGCAGCAGTAAGTGCTCTGTAGTGTTCTGTTTGTCAGGGAGGGTAGCCAGGAAGGAAACTGGCCAAAACTAACACAGCTGTAGCGGGACTGTGCATCTGGGAGTGTTAGACTTGAGATGCAGCAAGACCCCCTCCTCCTTGCTCCCATCTCTCAGACACCCCTTTAGGGGAACTAAAGGGTTCCCTTTTTTTTTTTTTTTAAATACAATAAAGTTCAATTTCTTGATAAAGTTAGTGTTCGTGTTATCTTTCAGGTTAATCATAAAATGACAATTCTAAATTTCTGTCATGATAGAATTTTGTCTTAATACAATAAAGTTAAATTTCTTGATAAAGTTAGTGTTCGTGTTGTCTTCAGGTTAATCATAAAATGACACTTCTAAATTTCTGTCATGATAGAATTTTGTCTCCAGATTTCATTGACATTTTAGTGACAACTGTCTCTCTATAGTAGTAGTTATATATCCTACTACAGTATATTAGAGTCTAACATGATTTTGATCTATATCAAACAGGAAAAATCAAGTAAGAAGGCTATTTGGTAATTTAATACACAACTAATAATGCTCATAAGAAACTGTCGCTAAGTACCTATGGCATATTTTACGCCTAAAATACCATTTTCTTTTTTCTGTGAATGCCTTGGAGTTATATGAATTCCTTGTTTTGATGAGTAAGTTTATATATGGGAGAAACAGGATTATAGCTATATCGTCACAAAGCTTTTTCTTATACCACTTAAATTATTTTATTCCATAAATACCAAAAATTCATATAACTGACAACAGGAGGAATCACAATGATTGACTTTTATAACAGGCACTACAGTAATTCTCTCACTGATGTTAATCTTAAACTGAAATGCTGGGTTTTGGAAGGAAAAAAAAATTGTAGGAATTTATCAGGATCTAGCTTGAAGACTTGCATGCTCTTTTGGCAACTCATTAAGCCTTAGATCTCACTGCATAAAATTTGTATTTTGTGAGTGGTTTAATATCTAACTTCATGGCTTTTTCTCTCTGCTTTAAACTACAGAACAACATTTGCATTGTTACTTCTAGATTATGGCATGCCAACTTCTGAGACTATTCTCCACTTCTGAATTCTAAAATTAATATAGGATATTTCTGAACATACTTTTTGATGAAGATTTGTCAACATAAATGGAGAAATCATTTCGGCTAAGCAGACATACTTAAAATGATACTTAACAATTTTGCAAGTCTGATTATTGCAATGGATATATTTCTTAGGCAACTCTTGAAACTTATTGTAAGGCCAGGGGTATCTTTAAATGTTTAATGCTTTAAACAGTCTATGTTATCTCTATTTGATATGGCAAGGTGGTAAGTGTATATGCATAGCATGTTGATGCCTAAATTATCAGCTGTGATTTTCCTTTTTTTTTTTTTCAGTCCCCAGAACTTGATAAAACTATAAATATAATTTTGAAAGCATACAAAATAGTTTAAATTTTTAAAGGCAAAACCAAATATTTTGATTAAGGGGACTGTATGAGTTACATGAAACACCTTTGACTTACAAAAAGGGCCTCCAGGGATATAAGAATATGATCTTGCGGTGTATTTGAAAGCACTTTCTGAGTGAACATGAAACAAGAGGAATGGATTTTCTTTTTTTATTGTTGTTCCCTAATTTTTATTTTAGACAATTATTGGAGATTTTCAGAAGGAACAGAAAAAATTTGTCCAAGAGCAGCAAACAAAAAAATCAGGTAATGTATGCATTTTTTTTGATAACGCGTAACATTGTGTAACCTGAAACTCGCTGGAAGCTGCATAATTGAGCTATGTCTAAACCTGATCTATCAAAACTCTGTTTAATGAAACACATTATGGCAGAACTTAAAATATATTGTGGAATAGGAAGATGACATTTTTAAGTGAGGTTAGTGTTACACTATCTACTTGGTTTAGATGTGCTTTTAACCAAATTCAACTTTATGAAATTAACTCAAAAGATCACTGTGCTAGCAAAGCTGATCTCTTGTTGTTTTCAATCTTAAGCCTGTGTATTTATTGGAAACAGGCATGCTGATTACTTTTCTTTTGAGCATTAGCAATTGTGTCATGCTTTCATAATGAAATGATAAACATGGGTTAGGGTTTGCAGTACAGTATTTAATTAGTTTTGCTGTAGGAGTTGCTCTGCTTACATTAAAGGCATAATTGCTCTTGTGTTTTCCCATAAATCATTTGCTTTATAATTATCTGTGATCTAAATACTTTGAATTATCCACCCATGTACTATTGACATACATCAGTGGAACTATTTGAGACGTTAAAATAAGTTCAATTGGTTTTTTTGACGTTGGGTTTTATCTGTAATGTGTTACCTGGATGCAATAACTTCTGACAATTAATCTGCTGTTAATCTTGAAAATGATCTGGTTTTAAATGGATTGTGATAAAACTTTTCATAGTGTCACTAGTTACTATCTTAGTCTGGTTTCTTCTTGCAAGACTGCATATGTGATCGTGTTGTCTGTATTTCTGTCTTTTTGTCTCTTAGCAAACTTTGGCATCTGTTTATATTTCTACAAGTTGCATGAAAATAGGTAGCTAGATTGACAAAAGGAGACATAACAGATGGCCTAACTGAAAGAAGCATTAGCATCAGGTGTGAATCCATGTGGGTGAAAAATCTTGCTTACGTGAGGTGCATAAGCAAATAAGCATTGTTAGTTTAAGCACATATTCGTTAACTGTTACAAATGCATCATAATGTCTCAGTTGAATTTACATTGACAGTGAAGAGGGTAATAGTTTTCTGTACATCTACAATAGTTTATTTTTCTCTGTGTACAGCCTACAGAACTATTTTGGATGTCTCTGTGTAAATACATAAATCGTCTGAACCCAAGTATGCTTATTCTGTGTATAGCATGTTGTAATTTACAACAAATTTGTAATGTATTTTTCTCCATTGCTAAAGAATTGCTGCCTTCTGAGTGTTAGAAAACTAATACAATTATAAATGATTTTGAAAACTTTGACAAATTTATTTTGGCAAAGTTCACATGTTTAAAGTGGATCTAGACATTTCTATTTGTGGGTGGCTTAACCAGTTATATAGCAGTACTTCGGTGATTAAACTAAGAGGCACCAACTTCTGACAGGTGCACACTGATAAGAATCCCCACAATTTTAGTTTTACTATAACAGAATATCAGCAAGTTGTTTTGGTTTGTTGATTGGTTTTTTACATCTGATAAGCAAAGAGCCATTCCTAGACTTTCTCTCTTATGCCATGAGCTTAGTTTAGGAAACAGGAACAATGTATTGGCTTTCTGATGTAAGCCTGCTTATTGTTTTGACATCATATGTTACTTTAAGTAAGATCCGGGTGGTTTTGTGTTTCTTTTTTTTTTTAAAGTAATACACATGCAATTATTTTCCTCCTTTCAATAACAGAAGCAGCAGTGCCTCCTTGGGTAGACAGCAATGAAGAAGAGACAATTCAACAACAAATATTGGCCTTATCAGCAGTAAGTATTTATTTTCCTGTAAGATCTAAAATTTTTCTGTTGGAGAGGTTAAAACGTCCTTTTTTTTTTTTTTTCCAAGTAATTTTGGCAGGCATTATTAAATTATATATTTTCAGTATATTTCTTTTAATGTGTCTGTCACTGTGCTGATTATATGCAAGAGTAAATAGTTCTTTCAGTATCAACTTGAGCCAAAGTAGATCCCCAATATAATTTTTTATTTTTATAAAGCCTTTGCAGCTTTGTGGTGTGATAGAATTATGTGAGAAGTGGGATTGCTTTGCTGGTCTTGTGTGTGAAATACGATATCTTTTTTCCTGGTATCAGTTAATGATCATAAATATGTTCTTCAAAGGATAAACGAAATTTTCTGCGGGATCCTCCAGCAGGTGTGCAGTTTAATTTTGACTTTGATCAAATGTACCCTGTTGCAATGGTGATGTTACAAGAAGATCAACTTCTCAACAGGATGAGGTTTGATCTCGTTCCCAAACAGTAAGTATTTTCTGCTGGTAACTATGTATGGTTGTACTTTTTAATGTGTCTGTAAATATTTGTAAATTACTTCTTTTCACTTCCTTAAATTCTTTCTTTATATACTTCCTCTGTATATATTTGCTATTTTCAAATGCATGGAATATTGCATGTGCAATATTGCAGTTCATCAGTTAGAAAAAAGAACAGAAGTAGATCTGTTAGAAATTCAAAACTAATAAGAACCTGTTGACTTAAGTATGGGAGAGGCCTTAAATTTTTCCATATCCAGTATGCTAAATTGATTGAAAAATCTTTCTCCCAAACAAAGGGAGCAACATGCAGCAGCAAAAGCATTCAGATCTACTGGTGTAACTGACACCCCAAAAAGGTTTATAGAGATAGAGGCCCCCTGGAGAAAAGGCAATGGGAAAAGCTCTGTGTTGTGACTGCCTTCCTTCTAGTGGACCTCACTAAAAGATCTGTAAGGTATTCGTCCCAGCAGTTATGACCTATTCCAGTATGGCTTCCTGATCCCAGCTTTATTCCAGTGCTGTTCTCCTTCCCTACTCAGTCCCAGACTCTGCTCGTTAAGCTTGTTTCACAGGTCCACACTCTTGTTAACCAGGAGTTCCCAACATTAGTCTCTTGTCTGAGGATGGAAACAGGAAAGAAAACATCTTTCTTTGTGCACTTTGCTATCTTAAATCTCCTTCACTTATAAACCTTCACAGGTCCTTATGTTATTTCCACCGTTCCCTGTTGTTCTTTGCTGCTGTCAGTCCTAAAGCTCTGCCCATACCCTACGTCTTCATCACACCTGTCTCTGATGCTCTGTCTTCAGCCTCTGATCATGCTATCCTTGCCTCTCCTACCCCATTGCTTAATGTTTTTTTTTTCTGTTCTTAGTCTCCGTAGTCACTGTTTGCCTAAAGCGGGGGGGAAGGCAACCTCACTCTCTTCTTTCTTTTTTGACCTACACACTTTCCTCCCCATGGGCTTTGTTATTTCTGGCTTCTGTTCCTCTGGGTTAAAATTGTGTCTCTTGCTTACTGGAGGATTATCAGAGGGAAATGCTACCTTAAAAAATGAGATGCTCTCTTGTTTATCAGAGCTGGTAATTTGTGAGATGGCAGTTTCTAGTTACAGAAGGTTCTGCAGACATGCTGAAAGATGTGAAGGTAGTGAAATAGTTCTGCTGCAAGCTAGGAATGGCTTCTGCCTGTAGGCCAAAGATGTTCCAGTTTGACCTGAGGTCTAGGGAAGATGTAGATGAATGTAATTTGACAATGATAAAATGCTGGGTTTGGAGAGTATATGGACAGAATAGGGTTAATTTGGCTTGTTTGGTTTGTTTACATAATTTGGCAAGAGAGAAGGAATGGCATATTTTTCCAAACTATATATTGCTGCATGCCATTAAGCTTTTTCTAAAGAAATAACATTATTGTTGTTGTTGTTGTTATATGTCCAATTGTAATTGTCTTGTAAGAGATCAAGAACTTCTATAAGGATTGATTTTTTAACACAGTCTTAATATCACAAATTTATAAGCTTTTACTTAAAAGGCAGTATGCCTCCTTCTTCCCTCTGGACATTTAATTTTATTTCATTGCTAGATGAAATAAAGTATTTCCAAACATAGTAATCAAAATCTGTTTGTTCTCTCTAGCGTAAAGGAGGAGGTGTTCTGGAGAAACTATTTCTACAGGGTGTCCCTAATTAAACAGTCTGCACAACTCACTGCACTTGCAGCTCAACAGCAAGCAGTAGGAAAAGAAGAGAACAAAGGCAGAGAAGAAGACAGTCAACTGAAAGGTATGCAAAGGATTTATTTTAGCACAGCCCATTAAGTTAGCGTCATACAGACTGACTGTATACATCAAGTGACATCAAATTTGTGTCCTAGATTTCCTATTAAATCAGAGCTTCTCTCATCGTACTTGGTCTGTCTACAGATGGGGGTAGATGAGGCTCCTAGTGCTTTTAAGTCATTTTTTCCAATTTCAGCCAACTTTGTCAGAAGAGCGGAAATCTCAAGAGATGAAATTTTGTGCTTGGCTTATAACAGCTGAAGACCACTAGTCGTCTCTGCTGTGCTTTTTTGACTTGTTAGAAAGAAGTAGGAGGTGACACTGGTTCACCTGACAAGACAAGAGGCACTAGCCAATCCAACAAGCTGACATACGGTTTGCTCTTGGCTTTTGCTTAGGCCTCAGGCCAAACAAAGTTAGTGATCTAGAGGTAGAATTACTGTGGTGGTGGAGGCAGACATGCATACAGGACATGGAAAAGCACATCGTGTATTATAGAAATGGAGGAAGATGGGTACCAAGAGCCTACCTGGGCTTCAGCCTTGAGATGAAAAAGCCACTTCAATGTAGGCTTCTTCAGTTACACTGATCAGCTTATACAGATTATTCTTACTGACTAGTGAACTGGGCATATTTATCTGCATGCAAACAAATTCTGCAAGCAGGAATATGTGCAGTTTAAAGAGTACAAAGCAGTTAGTGGCTAAGACAAAAAAATAACTAGTAGCTTATTAAATCTTAGCATAAGTTAGGTATGCTCAATACGCCTGATAGACACCTGAAGAATCTTAGCAGGCTGACTAGGCATGATACAGAAAGAGAAAGCCTTTGCTGCACCTTGGAACAGATTCTAATATTCCCAAAATCAATAAATTGTAATAATCCACAGAATGCATTAGTGCTGAGGTCCTGTTGACACTGCTTATCACTCCAACTTATCACTCAAAGTTGACATCTTTTTCCCTCGTTTTGAATATAATATCTTTCCATGTTGGTATTTTTTCCTCTTGAGTCCTTGCACTGCTAATGATCCCATCTTTCTCATTCTAGCTCAGTTTCTAATCTCACCTTTCTTATCTTATTACAGACTTTCTTACAGCTCTTTTGTACAGTTTAGTAATTTTCTGCACAGTCTGAGCTTAGGTTACTCAGCTGGGCCTTGGCTCCTTGGACACAGGCAGCTGAACCCTGGGGTAAAGGGGAGTTTACAAAGGGAATTACAGAGCTGGGCTTGCGTGTTGCATAAAAGATACCTTTTCACAAGGACTGTAGTAGTTTCATCAAGCTGCTTTTGTGTGTGTGTGTGGGCACTTTTGCTGTCTGTCTGTCTCATTCTGTTTCTGATAGGTTCTGTTCTGAGCGCGTGTGTATTAGTATAGGCAAGGTCCTCATCTAGAATGAACAAATTCGTTTTCTCTGAGTTAAAATCCAATCAATGCTGACAGGACAGGTCACTCCAGAATCTACTGCAGACCAAGAGACACCGATTCTGACTTCTTTTATGCAGGAGAGTTGTCTGCTGTCCCAATGGGCTATATAGAATCAAACATTGCAGCATGTCTCTATGTTGAACAGCATGCTGTCAATCGTGGAAACACTACTCATGCTATTTCAGGCTTTTTAAGCTTAAAAAAAATTGTGGTCTCACTTGAGCTTATTAAATGGAGCACAGAGGAGATCTAGGCCAAATCTATGCAAAGTGACCACAGGCCACATGCCTTCCAGAGGATGCTAGCCTTTGAGGAGAGGTAAGCTATGTTCTCCTCAAACTATAGCCAGCACACAGCAGTGGGCTGCAGGGAGCAGGATTCCCTCCCTGGGAAGATTGACAAAGATAGTAGAGAAATACCCCAACATGATTTATGTGTTTACTATAATGATGAAATTCTTTTGCTCACTATCGTTCAAAAGACTGCTTTGTGTTTGGTTTTTTCTGTACTTCTAACTTAAAATATGTGCAGGTTAGAAAACAGAGTTGAGAATTACATGCTAGTGAATCTTGCTACTGTTTCTGCAGTTTTGTAAGCATGTTCTTTTCTATCTGTGTAAACATTAGAGGAAAAGGGGAAATATTCTGTGGAAAAACAACTGATCAGTTTTGTGGAAGCTGAGACTTAATTTTTTCCTCGTATAGAGGAGCTACTCTTAAATGCTCCGTACTAACTCCTTCATCATAACAGAAACCTTTTGTCTTTACTTTTTAGTGCAGGCTGTATTTAGGTTCATTTCCTACTTACCTGTTTATATCGCGTCACTTCTACACTCCCACAATATTCAGCTCCCTGTTTTTGTCATTTTCATTGAGCAGATTGTTTACTGTCACATTGTGCAGGTACCATTAACTCAGAAAATCACTGGGATTCTTATAATTTCATAAACTTTTGCACCTAACTAGGGGACATATGTCTAGTTTTCTTTCTTTTTTTTATTGTTGTGATTTTTTTTTTTTAAATCTTTTTGATTTCTGTTCCTCTGGGTTTTTTTATTACATCAACTAATAAGACTCTATTATGGACTATTAAGAGTAGTGACTGTCTTCACCTCTGGTGAAGTAGTGCCTTACAACAGATCTTTGAATCATAGAATTGTTATGACTGGAAGAGACCTTAAAGATCAGCAAGACCAACTGTTAACCTAGCACTGCCAAGTTAGCTCTAAACCGTGTCTCTCAGCCCCATGACTACATGTCTTAAATACCCTTAGATATGACTACTCAACCAGTGCCCTGGGCAGCCTGCTCCAATGTTGATAACCCTTTCGGTGAAGAAATTTTTCTTAATATCCAATCTAGACCTCCCCTGGTGTTTGAGGCGATTTCCTTATGTCCTATTGCCTGTTACTTGGGAGAAGAGACTGACCCCCACCTCTCTACAGCCTCCTTTCAGGTAGTTGAAGAGAGGGATAAGGTCTCCCCTCAGCCTCCTTTTCACTGAACTAAACAACCCCAGTTCCCTCAGCTGCTCCTCATAAGACTTGTGCTCCAGACCCCTCACCAGCTTCTCTGGATACCCTCCAGCACCTCAATGTTTTTTCCTGTAGTGAGGGGCCCAAAACTGAACACAGTATTCAAGGTGCGGCCTCACCAGTGCTGAGTACGGGAGGACGATCACTTCTCTAGTCCTACTGGTCGCAGTATTTCTGATACAGGCCAGGCCGCCTTGGCCACCTGGGCACACTGCTGTCTCATATTCAGCTGGCTGTCAACCAACACCCCCAGGTCCTTCTCTGCTGGTCAGCTTTCCAGCCACTCTTCCCCAAGCCTGTTGCACTGAATGGAGTTATTCTGACTCAAGTGCAGGACCCAGCACTTGCACTTACCCTTGTTAAAGCATTGGCCTCAGTCCGTCCATCCAGCCTGTCCAGATCCCTCTGCAGAGCTTTCCTACCCTCAAGCAGATCAGCACTCCCACCTAACTTGGTGTCATCTGCAAACTTACTGAGGGTGCACTCATTCCCCTTGTCCAGATCGTTTATAAAGGTATTAAACAGAACCAGCCCTGATACTGAGCCCTGGGGAACACCACTTGTGACCAGCCTCCAACTGGATTTAACTCCATTCGCCACCACTCTCTGGGCCAGTTTTTTTACCCAGTGAAGAGTACACCCATGCAAGCCATGAGCAGACGGTTCTTCAGGAGAATGCTGTAGGAAACAGTGTCAAAGGCTTTACTAAAGTCCAGGTAAACAACATCCACAGCCTTTCCCTCATCCACCAAGCGGGTCACCTTGTCATAGAAGGAGATCTGGTTTGTCAAGAAGGACTTGCCTTTCATAAACCCATGCTGACTGGGCCTGATCACCTGGTTGTCCTGCATATGCCATGTGATGGCACTCAAGATGATCTGTTCCATAACCTTCCCCAGCACCAAGGTCAGTCTGACAGGCCTGTAGAGCCCTGGATCCTACTTACAGCCCTTCTTGTGGATGAGCATCACATTTGCTATCTTCCAGTCAACGAGAACCTCCACAGTTAGCCAAGACTGCTGATAAACAGTGAAAAGTGACTTGGTGAGCACTTCTGCCAGTTTCCTCAGTACTCTTGGGTGGCTCCCATCTGGCCCCATAGGTTTTTTTGTGTCTGAGTATTGTAGCAGGTCATTCACCATTTCCTCTTGGATTATGGTGGGTTCACTTTTCTCCCCATCCCTGTCATCCAGTTCAGGGGGCTGGGTGCCTCAATAACAACTGGTCTTCCTATGAAAGACAGAGGCAAAGAAAGCATTAAGTACCTTAGCCTTTTCCTCATTTTTGGTCACTATATTTCCCCCTGCATCCAATAAAGAATGGAGATTCTCCTTAGTCCTCCTTTTGCTGTTAATGTATTTATAGATACGTTTTTTTATTGTCTTCCACAGCAGTAGCCAGATTTATTCCGTGCAGAGCCTCACACAGTCTTTGTAGTCTTCCTGAGTGGCCTGCCCCTTTTTCCATAGGCCATAAACTTTCTTTTTCTTCCTGAGCTCTAGCCAGAGCTCTCAGTTTAGCCAGGCTGTTCTTCTTCCCCGCCAGCTCGTCTTACAGCACATGGGGACAGCCAGTTCCTGCACCTTAAAGATTTACTTCTTGAAGAATGTCCAGCCTTCCTGGACTCTTTGGCCTTCAGAACTGCCTCCCAAGGGACTCTGTCAACCAATCTCCTAAACAGGTCAAAAGTGTTGAGTGTTGGTTCCTTTCATTTGCTACTGCGTTTAGTCCTTTGTATAGAGGGAAAGGTTGCATTTGGAAAGATTAGAAACATAAATTCTGCCAAAAGATATTTTCTTCACTGTTGTTTATAAACATACTCTCTGTGAAGTTTGTTTACTATCAGTATGCTTGCCCTTTCCACTGAGCTTTTTGTTTGATTTCTGTATATCATTGCTTCACTAAACCAATTTTAGGAAAAAAAAGAGTGCTGCTGCTGTTGTGGCTAACTGACTAGTCAAATAGAAGTTACTCTATTGTTAATTACAGTGCTGGAGGTTTCCTTTACGGAAATTATGTCGTTAAATGGGCAGTATTAAACTGTAAGTTCCTAGGGCAGCATAACCTCTTTTCTCTTTTTTTTTTTTTTTTTGCAGTAGTCATATTTGCTAAACTATAGCTGTTTTAATTGAAGTGTCTTAGCTCTACAGGAAAGATGGCAACTGACCCTATTGAACAAAAAAACCTGTTATCTTGGAGTAGTTCAAACCCTTGGAAATTGCCAGTCAAAGAGAAAGTTGCTGGATAATACCCAAAGAGTTTCAGTAATTCTAGAAAAATCTAGAATCTAGTAAACTCTAAAATTCTAGTAAAATTACCATTGTAACTGAAAACAAAACATTGTAATTTAAAAAAAAGAAATCAGGAAAAAAAAAAGTGCAGTCTTTTGTCCTGCTGCAAACTTTTCACTGTTCTCACAGGAGACCAGTAGAGGATATGCAGATAGATTTACTGTCCCAATAACTGTATATCTTGTAATAGAAAAGATATATTTACCAGACTGTAGTAAATACATGTTTTGTTTGAGTTGAAAATGTTAATTTTTATTTAAATAACCTTTTTGAAGTTTGGATTCCCTGGTTGGAGGCTAAAACTGGAAATAATTGCCTGTTGGTAACTCTTCATAATGTTCAGAGTTTCTTCTTAAAGCTGACTGATGTCTATAAAATAGAATTAATTGCCTTCCATTTTTATCTCTGTCTTCTCCTTACCTGCTGTTTCCACAAAGTTAAATTGTCATGGTTGATGTGAAAGGAAAAAAGAAGGGACAAGTGGAAGACATTCTATGTTCCAGTGTAGAGACCATGTTAGATCTATAACAAATTGCTGCATTCTCATCCTTCTCTGGGTGGTAGTAACTATTTACTTGGGAATAAAGTTACTTCAGGGGCAGAAAGCACATCAGCAGTGGAGGAGATGATGGAAGGAAGTGCAAGGATGGGGCAGCGCAGTGGGCACTGAGTAGATGAGCTGTATAAGCCATGACAGCTACCAGTTAGGGGAATTACTTTAATTAAAACTGATCTTTATTTTAAAAATGAAACCTGAGAAAATTCCCCCCTTCAAAAATCGCTGAGTAAGCAGGAAGGGTCCACCTGGGTGCCCTGCTGTAAGCAGAGCTGCAAGCTCAGAGCTGCTTTGCATGTTTAAACAAATAGAACTGCTAAGCAAGCACTCCATCCCTACCACAACCTGCCCCGTATGGTAATAGCTCTTGCCGCCACCTGGCTCTTCATTGTGACTCCTATATTCTGCTAGTTGCACAAGGAAGAAAGCTGGGGTGTTCCTTTACCTGCCAAGAAAAAGATCTGTCCTTGCTTGTGAACAATTGTTGTCTTCCTAACACCCATGCTCTAAATGCAGAATGCACAGTGAGTTTTCTTAGGAGACTGGGAACAGCTTCCAGGGTTTATGTTTTTCAGTGACTTTCTCTGCCTGTGTGAAAAAAGACAAGGCTCACTTCTCATGGGTGATTAGGGGGGTGTGTGCAGACACAGTCTGGTGTATCTAAGAGCAGTTAGTGCTCGTGTCAGTAGCAGTAGCACCCAACCAGGGGAGTTTGGGAACTTCTGTGGTAGGCAGTAACTGGATTTCATTACCAAGTCTACACCTTCATAACTTTAAAGATGTCATGATATGCAGTGCAATCTGGAAGTGTTTTATAGAAGACATTCTTTCAGATGCCCAGCTGTTCCTATATAGATAGTTCTTTGGATTGTTTTGAGGAGCAGAGGCATTCCTATGATTTAACTTTGGAGTTATAAGAGGAAACAGTTTCCTAATTTGCCTTAATTAAGAATAGAAAATTGCTTCTCTTCCGTGTTGTTGTTGCAAATACTTCACCTATGGCTGAATTCAGCTGTTAAAACACCAGGATTTCTTAAAACACAAAATACAATATTTCCTAATATATTTAATAGCGATGCAGATTAAATGAGATCTTTATGCATTTAAATGTAATCTACTTTTTTTTTTTCCCTCTCAATAGAAACAGTACGGCCAAAAACACCGCCTGTTACAATAAAGCCTCAAATAAAATCTCAAGAGGTAAAAATACTGTTATATTTTATCTGGTATTTAGTATGTGAAACTGTTACTTAATAGGTAATTATGCATCCTTTTGAGTATGTTGTGCTAGGAAACCATAATAATATAATACCTGACAGTCCTAACCTGCTGCTGTTCTGTTGTGATATTAATTTTTAGTGCATACACTTTAAAATCATTTTCAGTAGAAGAAACAGTAGTTTATCTGAAGAATACTTTTATTAGTATCCTGAACACGTTTTCACTCTGAAAAGTGACATTTCCAAAATGTTTGGGATAGAAGGTTTGCATTGCATTTAGACATGAGGAGTACCTTCACGAAAATGTGTTTGTGTGCCACATTCTGACCAACTCTTCAGTAGTTGTCAGGCTTAAGTCTAGGAAATCTAAATGATAACTTGTAATAGCAACATTATTTTATTGCACTGACAAGCAAAGTTTTGCTTGATACTGCAGAAACCTTTAACTTAGACACGTAATGACCCTTGTTCATTTCTGGATTGTAAAATCAGTGCCAGAGAACACTCTTGGCAGAAGAGCTGTGCATTCGTTTGCCAATAATAAGCAGTGGACTAAATTAAGCTAGAAAGATTTCCAAAGAACAGTCCTCTCAATCTTATTTGTGTGTAGAAAACTGTTACTGAACTGTGGTCAAACTGTTCTAAAGTACTTAGGAGTTTATTATTGTTTCTGAAGATTACAAAAACAATTAAAGTTGTGAAGAGAAAACAGAAACTAGCCTAGGATGAAAAGCAGGTTGTTTTCAGTAAAATTATCTAATATTTTTGTCTGTACAAAGATACTCCTAAAGAAAAATAGCCCATAAAGAAAAATAGTTTTCAGAGTAATGCATTTGGTTTGTGTTGGTTTTGTTTTTTCTTGCTCTTTTTAAAAGGTAGTCAGTCACATGAGTGGAAGTATATACCAGTGACCTTTTTTTTTTTGCCTTTTTCAATGAGCTTATACAAAACTGTCTTACTACAGGATGAGGAAGAGATTTCCACAAGTCCAGGTGTATCAGAATTTGTGAGTGATGCTTTTGATGCCTGTAATCTGAATCAGGAAGACCTAAGAAAAGAAATGGAACAACTGGTGCTAGACAAAAAGAAAGAAGATAATTCTGTAGTAGAAGGTAAATCTATTATTATTACCTTCCGGGTCTTAAATATAGCAATTCTAAGCTAGATTGATTTTTATTTTTTTTAAAACTATGTAATTTGCTTTAAGAAAATAGATTCATGACTGTTTTTCAAAGTCTATGAAATGATCTGCAATGAAATATTGCAGAAATTAATGATAATTCTCACCACAGTTGAACCACGTCCTATACAGAACACTAGCTGTGAGGAGTTTAAATCCAAAGAACCTAACAATTTCAGGTGGCTCTTTTATGAAAGCAACAGTGGAGTATTTTTGTCTGTCTACCTCCTCTTTTCCCTGCCTTTTCTTTCATAGGTCCTTATGTGTATGAATTTTTCTTTCTTTGACATCCTTGTAAGTAAAAGTACAGTATTAGGAAGTCAGGCTAGGTTTTCTTCTTGTGACACCAGCTAAAAAGGCAGTATCTGCACCAGACTCTGAGCTTGCAGATGCCTCTGTTAAAGGTGTACGTGCATTTGGAACAGAGATTTGAGAATGATGAGAAGAAATAAAGTGGGGGTGATACTTAAAATAATTCAGAACTAATATCACTGTAAAAAGCATAAAAACAATCTGTGATGATGTGACTGGCCATACAAAAGGAACAATTTACTCTGAAGACACTTGTATATGTAGATGCTTATAATACAATTTTCAGAATTCATCTTACAATGTGTTTTAGATGTTGTTTAATCCTTGTTTTCCAAAATTATTATTTTTTTCCAATACATAGGCAAGCTTGAGGGATTCTAATAAGTAATATCAGCTCCTTATGTCTAGCTTTGTGATAGAAGTGTTTCAATAAGTCATATAATTTGTTCAGAGAGATCTCAGCTGGCCTTAATGACTTGGACTATGGAATTACGTACCTTCATATCTAGGCTGAAGTACTGATGCATTACAGCATGTAATGCATCAAACACCCATCTCCTCCCCCATACTCTTGCATATGATAGGTAGAGCTAATTAAAACAGAGATTAACAACACAGGAATGCCTTCTGACTCATTTTTTGCCCTGAAGTATGAAATCTGATTACCTTTAACCCTGATTAAATGAGCTTGCCTAACTACAAATGTCAGCGAGGAGAATACCTGCTTCTTTTCTTTTTTCTTTTTTTTAAATTATCCACATTATTTGAGTGTGATTTTTTTTTTTTTCCATAACAGGATTTCCAACAAACTTATGAACTGCACTGATTTTTTTTCAGAGATTCAAAAGTACAAAGGGAGATTCAGTTGATAATCGACTGAGAGACTGTAGGAAATGAACTTACAAAGGGACATTTGTTACAACTAAGCTCCATATTTGCTTTTTATCCCTTTATTATAGTATGCACATAGGAATATATACTTGCATATTAATTAATTCCTATTTGTGGTTGATAGGAAGAAGAAATTTCTGATGTTGAAGTTTCTTTAATTTTTAAGGAGAATTGTCCATAAAATTCACGGGATATGAGAGATTCGGTGCAAATGCATCTAGTTTTATATAAATAAGCAACATTCTGTAGTATCAATTTAATTCTTACACATCATTTATCTCTTGTAGAAGAAACTGCTGATTGGGAAAAGGAATTACAACAAGAGCTTCAAGAGTATGAGGTGGTGACGGAATCAGAAAAGCGTGATGAAAACTGGGATAAAGAAATAGAAGAAATGCTGCAAGAAGAAAATTAAGCATTTCCAGAAAATCACTGTAACCCTAAGCTTTTCCTGAGAACTGACATGGATTTCTGCTTTCATATTTCGCTTACGAAAGATCTTCAAAAGACACAAAAGAATCTAAATCATTATAATTCCATATGGGAATACAACCAGTATTTCTGTTCTTTATATGAGCAGTTTCTGAACTTCTACAGTCTTCAAAAGGAGGAAAAAAAAAAAAAGACACTGCAAGTTACATGTCACAATTAAAAGCGATAACATTACTACATGAAGCAACAGTTTAGTTTGAGGCATTTTTAGGTGGTCAAGAAGCTCTGCAAAGAGATTTTTTTAGTCTAAGAATCTCATTTCTTTTTGTCTGCAGCTCTCTGTTTGGGATGTAAAAATGGATGTTGTAAGTAACTTGGTCCTTGAAAATAACGCTGTCATCATATTTGCACTCTGATCCCTGTATAATCTGTAAATGTGTATTATTTTTAAGGTACTTGTAGGTAGTAGCTTTCATGTGAATTGAACTTCCTTAATGTATGTAGCCAAAGAACTTATAGAAAACCCTATCGAATAACTTCCAATAATTTGTTAAAAAATACTAATTCAAACTCCAAAAGATGTAGTAATTAATTATTCATCAGGTATGATCAACGGGCAAACATTTAAGCATTTAAATAAGAACAGAGTTATAAACTGCTTGAATTGAACTGTTGTTTTTCTTAAATCATTGTATTAAGATACTGCCTTTCCCCACAGAAAAAGTGGTTTCATGCGTTATTTCTTCAGAAGACTGTTAAGTCTCCATTTAACTTTGCTGTCTGAGTGAGAGCAAATTAAATATTTCTCTTTATTTTAAGTGCTGAAACAATTATGTAAAAACTTTGGCTGGTTCAGATATCTTTATTAAATACTGTAGATATGTATAAAATTGGCTCATTTATTTGGAGGGAGGGCAGAGTAAGGGGCAAACATACTTCAGACTTATGCAGATTTACAAATATACTTTGTCACAGTGCTTAAGACATTGAATTTCAATAAAAATAGTTTTCTTTAAAAGATTTTTTTTTTAATTCTTAGACATCTGGATGTTTCCTGTAGTTTTACCATTAAGTCAGTATCTTTATGTATATAAATGAAAATTTGATGTTCTTGACATAGTTCTGCAGAAAACTTTTGTAAAGAGACTGAAAAGATTATGGCTGTAATTATTCAGTCAATATTAATCCTGTGGGAATTGAAAAGAGCAAAGTAGTTTTAACTGATGTTACTGTAAGAAAGGACTATTTAAAATTGTCTCTATTAGCAACTCGGACAGAAAGCCCTCCTGTATTTCTCATTATGGAAAATTAATTGTTTGAAACCTGCATACATTTGGCTTCTCAAATTAAGTTTCTTTATTACCATACACTTTCGCAACTACAAATCATCTTAAGCACAATTTGCATTTTTATAGTGTTTTTCACATTTAGTTAACAGATGCTAGATAAGTCGTGGTAAATAAGAGGTACTTTAGGAGCTTTTTGTATCTGAGATTAATTAAGCGCCACAAAAGTTAAATCTGTTACACTCATAAAAATCAGACTATTTAAAGCTTAATGTTTACTCTTGACAAATACAACTGCTCATAGATTTAAGCTGGAGACGCTGGGATCTGTCTGCTGTACAGTTTGACTTGACACCTTCTAAAAGATGGGTAGTTCCATTCCTATAGTGGCAGATCTTCCCTGGATGACTAAGAGCTCAAAATCACTGCTCCCTTAAAAACTAGCCTGATCATTCCTAGTTTTTTCAGGTATATGATGGGCTTATTTGCATGGGGTTTGTACAACAAGCCCCATCTTTCTTTTCATGTAAGTATAGCCTATAAAATGGTTATAGATATTAAACTCTGTCATAAAAGATGGCTCCTGCATATGAGACCTTAGTTTTCCAAATCTCATGAAAAGCAAGTATGCCTAAAAAAAGAAAAAAAAAAAGGCAACCAAAAGCCACTATTTAAATTTGCATTTAAAAAGGCAATAACGTAGCAAGGCTGAATCTGTCTTGAGCTCTGATATTTAAAGTCTCTCTTATCAAAAGTCATATTAAGATTTTCAAATCTGCATATCTGGTTTTAAGCTTGACAGCTGAAATAAGTTCTGTATTATCCTGCAGTTTTCAGGACTGGGCCATGCCTTTCATTTAGGTCAGTGCAGTTTTCATTGTGCACGGTAAGAGGGAAAGTGTCTGCGTTCCACTTGTCACACGGGATGAACGCAGGTAGATCTCTTCATGTTCACGGTGAATTTTGTAGGCCTTTGTAGCCCAAATGTGTCATAACAATGTTTCGTAAGTCAGTACGCTGGTGTTTTCTTAACAACATCATGCCAAGCACTGGGAAGCAAACAAAAAGATTGTTAGGAAGTTTCTTAGAAGAAGCTAATCTTGCAGATTTTGGAATTAACCTTGGAAAAACAGGGAAAAAGTAAGTGATTCCTGGGCTATCATTAGCTTAGAACAGTATACAGCTTTCTTCTGAGATAGCAACATCTCTAGTTAATTCTTTGCACTGAAGAATCCTCTTCAACTCTTATTTAACTAATCCACTTGGTAGTGGTGAATATGTGTATGGAATTTTTTGATTCAGTAACTTGTTTAGAGGAGGAGAAAGAGGAAAGATCATAAAATCCCAGAATAACAAAAATGTAGTAAAATGTTCCCCTACATTTTTATTTGCTCGTGTACAACAGTTCTCTAAAGAAAGTTAACCAAAGCTTTCAATTTCCTAAATTCTTTCAGTAAATTTTGAATTTCCTTAGTTTGTCACTTCAGTTGGGTCATAAACTTATTTTTTTTATCTCCTTGCTGTTCGGTTACCTTGGTGTTTGTTTGGTGGGGTTACTTGTGTAGCGCTGAAGCGCAGGATGTCAATTTTAACCTCACACATTTAAAGAATAACCCAGTACAGGAACATATCACCTGACCACCAGATGCATCCTTGAACTCTTGGCCGCTCACATTTTATTGACTTTTGCTTTGCAATAGCTGTTACATAAATGGGAACGAAGTGTGTCTGGTTATTCAACGGTGGCTGCTGAGAAATAGCAGCCACATCGGGTCCTTCATCCATGTGCTGGATCTAGAGTTTGGTTGAACAATTACAGCGTCAAAAACCACACTGATAAGGGTCTGGGTTTTGATTCAGCAGAAGTTGTATTCTCTGGCCTGATGCCATTTGTCTCAGCACATGCTGACTCTGATATATCTATAACAACAGTACAGTAGCCTACTCTTAAATAATGTTACCCATTGGTAGGCTTTTGTTCCAAATTTTCAATGCTTTTTTCCCTTTGTTTTAAATGATCAGGGCTTTAGGGGTTTTTTTTAGATCACAGAATCATAAAATTGTCTAGGTTGGAAGGGACCTTTAAGATCATCTATTCCAACCATCAACCTAACTGGAAAAAAAAAAAAACCTCCAACAAAAAAACCCACATCACTAAACTGTTTCACTGAGCACTATGTCTACTCGTCTCTTCACTACCTCCAGGGATGGTGCCTCAACCACTTCTCAGGCAGCCCATTCCAATGCTTGGTAACCCTTTCAGTGTAAAACTTGTTCCTAATATCCAATCTGAACCTCCCCTGGTGCAACTTGAGGCCATTTCCTCTTGTCCTGTCGCCTGTGACTTGGGAGAAGAGACCGACCCCCACCTCTCTACAGCCTCCTTTCAGGTAGTTGTAGAGAGTGATAAGGTCTCCCCTCAGCCTCCTTTTCTCCAGGCTGAATAACTCCAGCTCAGCGTTCCAACTTTTTAAATGAAATGGGAAGTAACAGCAAAATAATTTTTTGCTATATCTTCTTTCTATTATATTGAAGTTAGTAATTTCAGAAAACAACAGTTCCTACAAAAGCATCAGAAGACATGCATGGCTTCATTTTCTTCTCAGTATAGCCCAGTATCGGCTCTATATATATACATATAAAGACCATGCATGCATATAAATGCAAACCCACATCTATTAGTGTGTCTAAATATATTCAAAAAATCATAATGTTCTTTTCCTTTTCAGCTGTTACTTTTAACTAGATACCGTTCCAGGAGGAGGAGCAACCAAAATAATTATCATTAGTTTGTCACTCTATCATTTTTAATGAGACAGCGCTCTGTAGAAATTATCTTGAAGAATGAATCACTTGCCTCGTTTCTCAAAAGCCTGGTTTTCATTATGGCACAGATTGGGAACGTTTTCCTTTGCTGATTCAGGGATTCATGAAGCTATGACAAACCTCTCCAGATACACTTTGGGAGGTATGCTTAATCCAAAACTACCTGGGCAGAAAGGTTGTTTTATCACAGTGTTATTCTGAAAAAGTAGGGAAAGACAGAAGAAAAACGCAGTTAGCTAAGGGTTGTATATAAAATTAAAAGAATAAAGATTTGATGCCTGGTTTGATATACGATGCTCTAAAGAAAACCATGTTTAGTGTGGGGGTTTTTTAATTGTATGCATGCACAAAACCTTAATTCTGCAGTTGCTTTTATTTATTTGTTCTCTTGGCTATGGTTTCCATACTCAGATGTGAAGGTTTCAGAGCCAGATAAAGCTGGTGCTTCTCTGCATTTCCTGTCCTTCCCAAGAAGAAACGAGGCCAGTTTAACTCAGTCAAATAATGGCCAGAGAATAGGTTGATGACGCCCAGCTTCTTGTCCCACTTACTTCAGAAATGTTTTCGTGCTGGCCATGCGCCCTTTCGTGACTTTGATGCCTGCAATTTAAACATCAAACAGTTTTGCTTTGGCTGGATCATCACCGCCTCGCATCCTGCGTCATGTGTAACAAGACTTTCAAGCCCATCGTGTGTTGGGTGGATGAAAAGTGCTGCTGTAAGAGCATTACTGGGGTGGAGAGGAGCCGCCACAGACATTTAGCCTGGATGTGGAAACAACAATCTCTCTCGTTGGGATGTGGCGCCAAAGCATTAGTGGGAATGGGGATGAAAGAGCTGAAACCAGTGTCCAAGCAGGCAAAAATACTGGCGCACAGGATCTTTCGGGTGGAGGAACCAGGCCCTAACTGTACTGAACAGTTAAAGTCTCTCTGGCTATACATATATTAGTTAACTGATGTGTCTGAGCTCGTGTTGAAAGCTGAAGTGCCTATAAACAAGTTAGAAAGACCCCTAAAAATGTTTGCTCCGAGCTAATTGGCAATCTCTCCATCTGCTCCTGGCCAATGAGTTACTCCCAGTGGAGCTGGCGAGCCACCCAGCTTTGGAGGCCGACACTGAGGGGTACAGCGGGGAATGGTCCACATCCCCTCAGTCTGGGTGCATCTGGATCACCAGATGTAACTCACAGCAGCAAGCATAGCTTCTGGCTTAGGTATCCTGCCTCCAGTCCTGGCTGGTGTAAACAAGGACAAGAGCAGCAGTAGGGTGAGCAGCACCAGGTTCATCCAGACCAACTGCCTGCCTCGTCACAGTGAGCCAAGGCTGGTGGCTGGCATCCGAATTCTCTTTACAAGTACCTTTGCATGAACCTGTAGCTGCCTGTAGCTGCCTGTAGCTGCCTATCATCCATACAAATGTCCAGATCCTTTTTTAATCTAGTTCATTGTTTCGTTGGTATTGGGGGAAAATTCATTTCTTAATGTGTGACAGGGAAAAATCTTTTTATTGGCTATAAATGTCCCGCTTTGTAATTTAACTTAACTCCGTGTGACATAGGAAAACAGAAGGTCCTGACTTTGCTTTCTTTTCATCATGTCTCACTTGTTATTTTCTTGAGCCAAGGGAGCAATTTCAGACTTTCCACTCCTGTCACTTAACCCCTGCCAGCAACTAGGACCATGTAGCCATTCACTCACAGGATAGGGAGAAAAGGGAGAAAAAGGGAAATAACCTAATGGGTTGAGATAAAGGCAGTTTAACAGAACAGTAACAGAAGAGGAAATAATAATAATTATGGTAAAAGAATGTACAAAACTGTGATGCAACACAATTGCTCACCACCCGATGATCGATTGCCCAGCCCGTCCCAAGCTGTGATGCCAGATTCCTGCCCCCTGGCCAACTTCCATTTATATACTGAGCATGATGTCTGTGGTACGGAATACTCCTTTGGCCAGCTTGTCCTTTCTGTGCTCCCCCTCAGCTTCTACAGGAAGCTGAAAAAGTCCTTGACTTAGGTAAACATCACTTAGCAACAACTAAAACCATTACGCATTGTCAGAATTAGTCTCATACTAAATCCAAACACAGCAGCTACTAGGGGAAAAAAAAAAATAATGCTATCCCAGCTGAAACCAGGACAGCCCCCAATAATTTGTGACAGCTTTCCTTAAAGCTCATTATGTTCAAAGTTCATTTTCAGGGAAGGAAATGTGACACGTGCAACAAGCACGTAGGACCACAAGCACCACCCAGCTGACACATGCTGGTTTCATTTTCTGTATCGCTCCTCATCCTATTCCTTATGTACTCTGCCATCTTGGGGGTTTTATTTTTCGTAGTCAGCCAGTACATGTTTGCAATATTGTCTGCATTGGGCCCCGGTCAATTTCCCAAGTAGTCATCATTTAATTTTTGGATCCTGTAAAGTAGAAGAGTGGTGATTTGGGTTGTTTCATTTGCATGGTTTGTATTTTTCTGTTTCCCTCCTGCCTTCATTTTCATTTTTGATTGGTCATCCTGTGAAAAGTCACATTGGAAGAATTATAGTTCCTACTCAGTAGAGTGGTGCAATTGACACGCCTTCGGGACGGGATGCTATCCAGAGGGACCTGGACAAGCTCAAGAAGTGGGCTCATGTGAAACTCATGAGGTTCCACAAAGCCAACTGCATCTGGGTTGGGACAACCCCCAGTATCAACACAGGCTGGGGGATGAAGGGATGGAGAGCAGCCCTCCCAAAAAGGACTTGGGGGTACTGGTGCATGAAAAGCTGGACATGACCCGACAACATGCGCTCACAGCCCAGACGGCCAACTGTATCCTGGGCTGCATCTAAAGAAGCATGGTCAGCAGGTCAAGGGAGGTGATTCTGCCCCTCTACTCCGCTCTGGTGAGACCCCGCCTTGTGTTCAGCTCTGGAGCCCTCAGCACAGGAAGGACATGGACCTGTTGGGGCGGGTCCAGAGGAAGGTCACAAAAATGGTCAGAAGGATGGAGCACATCTCCTGTGAGAACAGGCGGAAAGAGTTGAGCTTGTTCAGCCCAGAGCAGAATCCTTACAGCAGTCTTCCAGTACTTAAAGGGGGCCTACATGAAGGATGGGGAATAGATTTTTAGAAGGGCTTGCTGCAATAGGACCAGGGATAATGGTTTTAAACTAAAAAAGGAGAGATTTAGACTAGATACAAGGAAGAAATTTTTACAATGAGGGTGATGAAACACTGGCACAGGTTTCCCAGAGAGGTGGTAGAATTCCCCTTCCCTGGAAACATTCAAGGCCAGGATGGGACAGGGCTCTGAGCAGCCTCATCTAGTTGACAATGTCCCTGCTCATTGCAGGGCCTTTGGACTAAATGACCTCTAAAGGTCCCTTCCAACCCAAACTATTCTGTGATTCTGTGAGTACCAGAAGGAAAGCATTCCAAGAAAAGTTCTGGTAGAATTTTGTTGAAAGCAATCATCATAGTAATCACGATAAAAATGACAAAATTAAATTTGGTGCTGTGTTTCACTAGTTTCCTGACTGCCTTACATATTGTAACAATGCTGGGAGAAAATAAATGCTATCTTTATTTCATAATTTCTCGATTGTCATTGTTTAGAGTTTTAAACATCTTGTTCTAGTTGTCACCCTACTGATGTGTTTAAAAAAATAATGAAGCAACTTATTTTTTGCCAAGTTGCCTAGGAGTCCCCACCCCAATGAAGACAAGGGAAGTACTCAAGAGAGTTGTCAAACTGACCCCTTACACGTACAGGGTTCGTGAAGTTAGACTGTTCTTAAGTGTGCTAATAACCACATCACTTGGATGTAGCCCATAAAAGTTGATTACCCTGAAAACTTAGAAAAAGTTGATGACTAAAGATTTTTACCAATGGATGCGTAGTTATATCCTAATAATAATGCTAAAAAAGAAGTCATTTTCTTAATAGTTCAGCTTTCTGCCTGTCAAAACATGAAACCAACACTTCTGATGCGCAATAATTAATCAGCTTCTTGGCAATGGCCTTTTGGGTGGACTATCTGCTTGGCTGCTCCTACTGCATAGTCCATGACTGTTCCTCCCTCGCACGAGCAATCTCCAGCAGGGTCATGAAGAGGGCACAACTGCAAATATGTTCTCATCCTCCAGCCAGTACATGTGTCTACTTGCAGGAGCACAATATGACTTTCCAGTGCTGTTGATATACATTTTGCTGGTAAGTGCATGTTTTAAGGAAGTCAGTTCAGAAAAGCACATAAAGAGACACAGGGAGAGAACCATAAACGTAGCTGAAAATGCTAAAAAGTAGTTATTTTGCTCAATTTCACATTTGTCTTCTTCAGAGGGCAATGGCACTGAGCCATCTGTGCACCAGAGATCTGTGAGTGAGTTTGGGAGCTGATGGTACTTCTCTCACTCTGCCTGCATCAGCTATCCTCAAAAAACCCTACACTTCTGTAAAGATTAACTTACTAGGAAGCACTATCTTTATTTACAAAACAATTATAATTGATCTGTATTACTGTATCAGCAGAAAAAAAAACCCTGCCATTTCAAGTGTGAAAGGAATTACTGCTGGAAATCTATTCTCTAACATCCGGTAGTTCTTGAAAAAAACTTTGTCCCCCTTGACAGAACAGCCTCATGCCTGCTTCTGCTGCACAATGTGTGCTAACCACTCTGGCACCCAATTTCACCAAAATAGGCCTTACAATGAAGTTTATTACTGTAAAGGCTTACAGCCAGCAAAGAATCAACTCTGAGGTTCTTCATTCTGTTCTCTCTCAGTGTAGCTCGTATTTGTAATTAATCTTCCTTCTATTCCGAAAAGTGCCTGTCTAGGGAAGGAAAGGAGGGTGCAAGGGTAATTTATGTTTTGCTACATACACACACACACACACATATATATATACACTCTCACATAATGCTTGGGACACACTAAAAAGAAATCTTAAAGCCCTATTTTGAGGACTCCATGAGCCATCCTGGAATCAGCCAGAGCATATTTGCCTGGATATCTTGCTACTCTCTAATGGAAGGGCTGCATGGGGAAAATCCTAAAGCATCAACATTCTGCTGGGGGGAGAGGAGAGGCCCTTTTTTCTTTTTCCAAGAATTGTACCAGTATTATGCCAGTTTGTAAAAGAACAAGTGTTATTTGGGGGGAGAAAACTCCATCTAAAGATTGGGATGATAGCCAAAAATGTAAAATTATTTTTCATCTTGAAATTAGCAAATGAATAGTTCTGGTGTGCATAGATTGAGGCTGTAAAGACAAAGCAGGTACTGATTTAGAGAAGCCACTTTACTCAACGCAAATATCCACTCTGCCTGTTCTCTGAAGTAGTAAGTATTTAGGGAGGTTTAGAGTGATATTTTTATTCGGTAATTACATGAAAGAACATCAAGGTTCCCCTCGTGTTATGAAGAGGTTTGGTTTATTTCCCTGGAAAGCAGAAACGTGTATTTCCAGGATGTTTGCTTGTATCAGTTTTAAGTCATCCTACAGCAGCCCACGTGCACATGAAATTGGTGCTGGGTTCAAAGGACTGCACGTGTGCCTCAGCAGCTTTATTCTTTCCTCTAGCATGTGTTGCCTTCCCTTCTTCCACAGAAGCAACCCTTGAACCCAGAGCAGCCTTCCCACAAAGCAGGATGTGAAGAGGTGAAGGGCTTGGCCAAGGCAAGGCCCGTAGCCCATGGCCATGCTCCTAGGAATGGCTCCAAGTGACTTCTCCAGCTGTGCCAGCTGAGAAAGACAGTTCCATCTGCAGCCCTGGCCCTGGAGACATCTGCTAAGCCTTTCCTGGCAGAACTGCCTTGCGCAGCCTGGGTTTCCCTCACGACAGATGTCCAACTTTTCCTCCAGGAGCAGCTGCCCCACTCCCGGCTTCCCACCGCAGCCACACCACGGGGCTTCAAAGCCATGACAAATGCAGCAACAGCTACAAACAAGGAGGAAGAAAGCTGGAGGCAGGGCGTGGTGATCTGTCTCCCATAACATCCTCATAGGTAAGCTTAGGAAGTGTGGGTTAGATGAGTGGGCCGTGAGGCGCACTGAGAACCGGCTGAATGACGGAGCTCAGAGGGTTGTGATCAGTGGTGCAAGGTCAAGCTGGAGGCCTGTAACTAGTGGTACTCCCCAGGGGCCAGTACACTGGGTCCGGTTGTGTTCAATATATTCGTCAACAACCTGGTTGAGGGCACAGATTGTACCCTCAGGGAGTTTGCTGATGACACAAAACTGGGAGGGGTGGCTGACACACCAGAAGGTTGTGCCGCCATACAGTGAGACCTAGACGGGCTGGAGAGTTGGGTAGAGAGGAACCTAATGAAGTTCAAGAAGGGCGAGGTCCTGCACCTAGAGAGGAATAAACCCATACACCAGTACAGGTTGGGGGCTGACCTGCTGGAAAGCAGCTCTGCAGACAGAGACCTTGGAGTCCTGGTGGACAACAGGATGACCATGAGCCAGCAATGTGCCCTGGTGGCCAAGAAGGCCCATGGCATCCTGGGGTGCATTAAAAAGAGCACGGCTAGCAGATCGAGGGAGGTCATCCTCCCCCTCTACTCTGCCCTGGTGAGGCCCCATCTGGAGACTGTGTCCAGTTCTGGGCTCCCCATTTAGAATCATAGAATCGTCTAGGTCTAGGTTGGAAGGGACCTTAAAGGTCATCTAGTCCAACCATCAACCTAACTCTGACAAAAAAATAAATAAGAAATAGGAAATAAAAATCACTAAACCATATTCCTGAGGCGGCTAGCAGATCGAGGGAGGTCATCCTCCCCCTCTACTCTGCCCTGGTGAGGCCCCATCTGGAGACTGTGTCCAGTTCTGGGCTCCCCATTTAGAATCATAGAATCGTCTAGGTCTAGGTTGGAAGGGACCTTAAAGGTCATCTAGTCCAACCATCAACCTAACTCTGACAAAAAAATAAATAAGAAATAGGAAATAAAAATCACTAAACCATATTCCTGAGGACCATGTCTACCTGTCTTTTGAACACCTCCAGGGATGGTGCCTCAACCACTTCCCTGGGCAGCCTATTCCAATGCTGGATAACCCTTTCAGTGAAGAAATGTTTCCTAATATCCAATCTAAACCTCCCCTGGCACAACTTGAGGCCATTTCCCCTTGTCCTACCTCCTGTGACTTGGGAGATGAGACCGACCCCATCTCTCTACACCCTCCTTTCAGGTAGTTATCGAGCGCAATAAGATCTCTCCTCAGCCTCCTCTTCTCTAGACTGAACAACCCCAGCTCCCTCAGCCTCTCCTCATAAGACTTACTCTCCAGCTGGTGACAGCTTCGTTGCCCTTCTCTGGACCCGCTCCAGCACCTCAATGTCTTTTTTGTGGTAAGGGGCCCAAAACTGGACACAGCACTCGAGGTGAGGCCTCACCAGTGCCGAGGTCAGGAGGGACAGGGAACTGCTGGAGAGAGTCTAGCAGAGGGCTACAAAGATGATCAAGGGAATGGAGCACCTCTCTCATGAGAAGAGGCCGAGAGAGCTGAGGGCCTGGAGAAGACTGAGAGAGGACCTCATCAATGCTTATTAATCCTGTAAAGGGAGGGTGTCAAGAGGATGGGGCCAGACTATATTCTGTGATGCCCAGCAACAGTACAAGAGCTAACAGGCACAAGCTGGAACACGGGAAACTCCATCTCAACGAGCGGAAAAACTCCTTTACTTTGAGGGTGACAGCACAGCAAGAGGCTGCCCAGAGAGGCTGATTGCCCGGGCGCCATCCTGTGCAACCTGCTCTCGGTGGACCTCCTTTGGCAAAGGGGGGGGGTTGGACTAGGTGACCTCCGAAGGCCCCTTCCAACCCCCACGCCATTCTGTGAGTCCGTTAATAACGCCGTGTGCCTGTGCCCGCGGCCTGGCGGGGAGACACCTCTCGGCGCCCCCCCAACGGCGGCAGGCCCGACTACCGCTCCCGGCATGCCCTGCGGGGGCCGCAGCGCAGGGGAGCCCCCCGCTGCACGCTGGGAGGGTGCGGGCGCGCCCCCGCGCAGGGCAGGCTGGGAAGCGCAGTCCTCCCTCTCTCCCGGGGAGCCCGCGGGCGGGGAGGACGCCGGTCGCCCCGTCCCCTCCCAACAGCGCGGGGCGGAGGGAGTGCACGGCGATTGGCTGTCGCAAGGAGCAGGGGCGGGCCGGCCGGGAGAGCTTCCGGTGTTCCCTGGGCTCGGCAGCTTGTTTGGATGCTGCCGTCACATCATGGCGACGCGCGGAGCGGAGGCAGCGCGCGGAGGAGGCAGCAGCAGCGGCGCGGCGGGACGGAGCCGGCGGCCGAGCCAGAGCGGCGAGGAAGAGGAAGACGCGGCGGCGGCGGCGCCCCCCCCGAGCGGCAGCCCGGAGGTGAGGGCGGTGAGCAGCCGGGCCCGGCGGGAGGGCGCTCCTCTTTCCTCTCCTCCCCCGTCCCCCATGCGGCAGGCCCCGGAGGGTACGTGAGGCCCCCGGAGGCTCCGCCGGGCGGCCCTGAGTGTCTCCCCCCACTCCCCCGTCGGGGGGCCGCGGCCCGGCAGTGTCAGGGGAGCCCCCGCGCCGCCGCCGGTGCCCGCCGTGCGGCTGAGGTGCGAGGCGCGCCTGGCTGTGCCTCCTGCCCTCCTCTCCCTCCGGCGCGGTGGGGCTGCGGGGGCGGCGGAGAGAACGTTCCTTTACGCTCCGAAATGAGTAAAAAATCGGTCTTTTCTCTCTTCTCCCTCCCTCTGACGAAATGATGCTGAAAGCAACGGTGCCCTCCGTGACTTTACGGTCACTTCTGGTTATGTTTCCGGGTAGGAAAAGCTTAAAATGTGTGTACCTGGGCACCAAACGGCAAAGACTTGAAAAGTGCTGTAACTCAGCTGCTGTATGTAATGCCACCAACACAGTGACAGAACTGACTTGGTCATTTCATGTGCCACTTTGATTCTCATCTTGTGTCCTTACATGAATTCAAGCGTTTTTTTGGTGGTAATTTTTTTTTTTTTGGGGTACAAACGATAATATCCCAGAAATAGTAACTTTGTCGCAGTGGAGGTAGACTTAGAAGGCTGTGGGGCTAGTTTTTCTCAGTGAAAAGCTGTCTCCTACTGTGTGTTTTCTGGAGTTCTTTACTAGTAAGTCACTTGTAAGTAACTTCAGTGTCTGCTATGAAAGCAGGTGATGATTTTTTTTTAATAAAAAAAACAGACGCCCCCCCCAGCAAACTAACCAGCACCTTCATATTATTTATATACCCACAGTCAAATGGAATTTCATTTTTAAAAAAGGTTAAATATGGCAGGGAATATTAAGCAAATTTTACTTTTAACTTTTTTTTTTGTGTGTATTAAAAATCTTTCAGCAACCTCTTGCAGATTTCCCTCCCCCTGCTTTGGTACACGGGAGCTTTATTTTTAGGTTCCTTGTGACCTGTTTGCATTGGGAATTCAGAACTTGTCTACCCTGCTTTTTCCAGAAACGTACTATGGATGACTAGAAAACTATTAGGTTTAGAGTAAAGAGGAAGTGAAACCTCATTGGCGGAAGTGATTCATGCTATCTTAAGTGTTTTCTTAATTAGCACCTGTGTCAGATGCTTGCATTAAAAAAGGGCTGGTGAAATGTGCAGTGCTTTGCCCTGCATACAAATGCACTGAAAGCTTCCATTTAAGCTTTGGGTTCCTCAAGTGAAATTTTTGCTAGAATTACAGAAACCATTTTAAGTGTCTTAAGCTAAAGCAGGGAAGAGATCTTTCTAATTTTTCAGAGCACAGAGAAGAAAAATGATACAAAACCAACTTTTTTTTTTTTCCCCTGTGCAATTGTTTGGGGTAAATAAAAGCTATTTTTAAAAGCAGGAATGTCTTGTGTCATGAGGCCATTAAAGGACAGAGGAAGAAGCATGGAAAGGGTAACTTCTGTTACCCTTTCCATGCTTCTTCCTCTGTCTTTTAATGTAAGTACCATAAGGGAATGTAAGTGTCTGAACCAGTATCAAAGACCACATCTTGAATATAAGGCCAGCAGTATTAATAGTGGAATTCTACTATACATTGACTCTGTATTGACTTTTATAAAGATAAAATACAGATTTCCAAAGCAGTTATCTCTTAGTTGACTTTTTTCTGTGTTGGGACTTCTAACCTTGCAATGCTTTAAAACTAATGATGACCAATACTGCAGGTGCCTCAGTCCAGTATTTTGAAAGTAGATAAATGGGTGGGTAGAACATATTTTTGAATGTAATGGCAGAACAGGGTGAGATGTTTGTTTGAAATGACTCTCTGATCTCACAACTAAGATCCTCGTTCAGTGGGGAAGCCACCTCAGAGGCCATCAGGTTTTCAGAAAGGTATAATTAGACTGCATGATCATTCAGGTCAGTGAGCATAGTATAGAGAAGGATTGCATGGAGAAATAACCGTAATGAGCTAGTCTTGTGGTTATAGGCACCTGAATTATAGTGTCTAGACTAGTGGATGAAGGTGCACCTGCTATGAAATTCAAACCCAAATTTTATGACATCCAAAAATACTAGTTTTTATGGAGAAGTCATGAATAAAATTATTACCAAGAATGACTGATTTTTCAGCACAATAGAGTTATGTTACATGAAGTAGTCTTGGGTATCTGCACCTAGGAAACATATATTACACATTTTTTCAAAGTAAATTTTCCTGTGTTAACAGATAAAAGTAAATTGCTGAGATGCAGGAAGACTAAATTTTGTTATAGACCATAAACACTTATGATAAATGTGACATACTTTTTCCCACAAGATTTTTTTATGTAATTGGTCAGGATAAGGGGTATAAAGCATTTATGTTCAGTTGCATGTGTGATGCCTTTGAAAATGTAGTCAGGAGAGAGATGTTATTCAAGCAGTTTTTTCTGAAATCTGGTACTGAGCAAATGATTCCATATTTGCTTGTTGTTGTGGCTTAACCCCAGCTGGCAGCTACAACTGCAGGGCCTCTTGCTCACTGCCCCGAGTTTGGATGTGAGAGAGAACTGCAAGAGTAAAAGTGAGAAAAAAAAAAAGTAGTGGGTGGAGATAAAGACAGTTTAATAGTTAGAGCGAAATATACACTCATAAGCAAAGCAAGGAATTCATTCACTGCTTCCCATCAGCAGGCAGGTGTTCAGGCACCTCCAGGAAAGCAGGGTTCCATCATGCATAATGGTTACTTGGGCAGACAAATGATGTCACTCCAAATGTCCCCTTTTTCTTCTTCCTCCAGCTTTAGATGCTGAACATGATGTCATGTGGCATGGAACATCCCTTTGGTCAGTTGGGCTCTGCTGTCCCAGCTGTGTCCCATCCCAGCTTCTTGTGCAGCCCCAGCCTGTTCACTGGTGAGGTGGTGTGAGGAGCAGAAAGGGCCTTGACTGCTTAGCAACAACCAAAAACACGAGCGCACTATCAAAAGTGTTTCTCATCCCAAATCCAAAACAGCACTGTACCAGCTGCTAGCAAAAAGATGAACTCCATCCCAGCTGAACCCCTGACACTTGTATATTTAGGTTGTCTTACAGTTGTGAAAACCTATATGTATCTTTGTTCTAAAGCTTCCAGGATATTTTTAAAAGTGTTAGCAATTCCAAGTCTTTTCACAGTCCAGGCCAACTGCTACTATGGGAAGTGTAGATGTTTTGATACATTAGTGCTAGTGCTTTTTAATTTTTTTAGGGTAATTTGCTAACAGAGAGGAGAAAAAGGATGTTAGTGTAGATACTAGTTATGGTTACTTTTAATAAGAGAGGTGTTTTCAGGTGTTTTGGGGAAAGTTTGAGTATATGTATGCACAGGAGCATAAAATACAGGTACTTTACTAGTACCAATACCAAGCAGAGTTTATTTTAGGTAGTGCTGTAGGTAGATTTTTAAAGGTACTGACACACAAAAAAGTCCATTCATGATACATTTTGGCATGGTAGGATAAGCTCATAGAATAGTTTGGGTTGGAAGGGACCTTTAGAGGTCATCTAGTCCAAAGGCCCTGCAATGAGCAGGGACATTGTCAACTAGATGAGGCTGCTTAGAGCCCTGTCCCATCCTGACCTTGAATGTTTCCAGGGATGGGGAATTCTACCACCTCTCTGGGAAACCTGTGCCAGTGTTTCATCACCCTCATTGTAAAAATTTCTTCCTTGTATCTAGTCTAAATCTCTCCTTTTTTAGTTTAAAACCATTATCCCTGGTCCTATTGCAGCAAGCCCTTCTAAAAATCTATTCCCCATCCTTCATGTAGGCCCCCTTTAAGTACTGGAAGACTGCTGTAAGGATTCCGCTCTGGGCTGAACAAGCTCAACTCTTTCCGCCTGTTCTCACAGGAGATGTGCTCCATCCCTCTGACCATTTTTGTGGCCTTTGTCTGGACCCGCCCCAACAGGTCCACGTCCTTCCTGGGCTGAGGACTCCAGAGCTGGACACAGGTGGGGTCTCATGAGAGCGGAGTAGAGGGGCAGAATCACCTCCCTTGACCTGCTGACCATGCTTCTTTAGATGCAGCCCAGGATACAGTTGGCCGTCTGGGCTGTGAGCGCATGTTGTTGGGTCATGTCCAGCTTTTCATGCACCAGTACCCCCAAGTCCTTTTTGGGAGGGCTGCTCTCCATCCCTTCATCCCCCAGCCTGTGTTGATACTGGGGGTTGTCCCAACCTGGATGCAGGACCCTGCAGTTGGCCTTGTAGAACTCTATGAAGTTTACGCAGGCCCAGTTCTCAAGCCTGTCCAGGTCCCTCTGGATGGCATCCTCCGGTGTATCAACTGCAACACTCAGCTTGGTGTTGTCTGCAAACTTCTTGCAGGTGCACTTGATCCCACTGTCCGTTTCATTGATGAAGATACGGAACAGTCCTGGTCCCCATATGGACCCCCGAGGAGCACCAGTTGTCACTGATCTCCATCTGGATGTTGAGCTGTTGACCACTACGCTCTGGATGTGACCATCCAGCCAATTACTCATCCACCCATCAAATCCGTATCTTTCCAATTTAGAGAGAAGGGTGTTGGGGGGGATTGTGTCAAAGGCCTTACAGAAATCCAGATAGATGACATCTGTAGCTCTTCCCTTGACCACTGATGTAGTTAACTCTATCACAGAAGGCCATTAGCTTGGCCAGGCAGGACTTGCCCTTAGTGAAACCATGCTGGATGTCTCAAGTCACCTCCCTGTCCTCCATGTGTCTTAGCATAGCTTCTAGGAGGATTCTGTTCCATGATCTTCCCAGGCACAGAGGTGAGGCTGACAGGTCAGTAGTTCCCAGCCTCCTCCTTTCTGCCCTTTTTAAAAACGGATGCGATGTTTCCCTTTTTCCAGTCATCTGACTGCCATGACTTTTCAAATATCATGGAGAATTGCTTGGCAGCTACATCAGCCAATTCCCTTGGGACTCTCGGATGTGTCTCGTAGGGTTCCATAGGTTACTGTACGTTCAGGTTCCTCAGGTAGTCGTGCAGCTGATCTTCTCTTACAGTGGGAGGGACCTTTCTCTCCAGTCCCTGCCTTGCAGTCCATCCACTCAAGAGGTGTGGGAAGAGAGGTTGCCAGTGAAAACTGGCAAAAAGTTGTTGAGTACCTCAGTCCTTTCCTTGTCCGTTGTTACCAGTTTGCCAGTCTTGTTCACCGTAGAGAACTATGCTTTCTTTGACCTTTATTTTCTGGCTGACATACCTGTAGAAGCCCTTCTTAGTGTTCTATGTGTTCCTTGCCAAGGTCAGCTCAAACTGTGCCTTGGCGTTCCTGACCCCATCTTTACACAACTGAGACATATCCCTATACCCTTCCCAGGATACCTGTCCCTATTTTCACTGCCTGTGTGCTTCCTTCTTGCCCTTTAGCTTGACCAAAGGTCTTGAGTCAGCCATGCTGGTCTCTTGCGTGTTCTATGTGTTCCTTGCCAAGGTCAGCTCAAACTGTGCCTTGGCGTTCCTGACCCCATCTTTACACAACTGAGACATATCCCTATACCCTTCCCAGGATACCTGTCCCTATTTTCACTGCCTGTGTGCTTCCTTCTTGCCCTTTAGCTTGACCAAAGGTCTTGAGTCAGCCATGCTGGTCTCTTGCCTTCTTTCCTGATTTCTTATATCTGGGGATTGAGAGCTCTTGTGCTCTGTCCTTAAAGGTCTGCCAGCTCTGTTCTGCTGCCTTGTCCCCAGGGCAATTTCCCAGGGGGTCTTACTATCACAGAATCACCATGGTTGGAAGGGACCTCTGAGATTGAGTCCAACCTTAAAAAAAAAAAAAAAAACAAAAAAAAAACCAAACAGCAAAAAAACCCCCACAAAACACAACACCCCACCACATCACACCCGCCCACAAACCAATAATCTCGGGCACTAGAGCGTGCCCTGAAGAGCCATGTCTACGTGTTTCTTAAATACCTCCAGGGATGGTGACTCCACCACCTCCCTGGGCAGGCTGTTCCAGGGCCTGACCACCCTCTCAGTAAAGTAATTCTTCCTAATAATCTAATCTAAACCTCCCCTGCTGCAACTTCAGACCATTTCCCCTGGTCCTGTCGTTATCCCCTTGGGAGAAGAGGCCAACACCCACCTCTCTACAACCTCCTTTCAGGTAATTGTAGAGGACAATGAGGTATCCCCTCAGCCTCCTCTTCTCCAAAATAAACATGCCCAGTTCCCTCGGTCTCTCCTCGTATGACTTGTTCTCTAGACACCTAACTACTCCTTGAACAACTCGAAGTCTGCTTTCCTAAAATTCAGTGTCCTGACTTTACTCTTTGTCTGGCCTGTATCCCTCAGGACTGTGAACTCTGCCAGTCCACGATGAAAGCCCAGGCTGCCTCTGGTGGCATTGATTAGCTGGTGAATTAGTTCTGCCCAGGTGCCTGTTTTGTCCTTATGTGCAGTGCATGTTACTGAAGCAGTACTGTTGAAGTAAAATTGACTTAGGCTCTTGTGATCATAGCCAGTTTCATAAATAGGATCCCTATCTTGTACTCTCATTTTTTAGATACGAAGTAAGGTAGAGTTTTCCTGGTGTGCACCATTTTTGATCAAGGTACAAGTTGAGAGAACAGAGCAGAAGACTTAATGAAAACTTTGGGGTGAGCAGGAGTGATCTTGCCAGTAATTTTCCTACAGGCATTTAAGTTGTTTGGCCAGTGACTCTGTCTTAAATAGCTTGAAGATTATATGCTTGCGGCAACAAAGGGCACGGACTCCGCCAGGTGGTGAAGCGAAGACATTTAATGTTTTATTTTTCCAGCATATATAGTTTCTGTCTTTTGATCACACACTGTGCTCCCTACAGATAAGTTGTGGGGCCTGTCCACACGCCGTTGTGAGCAATACAATTGGCTACATAGAAGTGTTCATGCGCCTAGGCTAATTAGTCATTATTATTTGTTTTGATAATTTGTTATCTGTTTTGCTAACTTGCTATCTATATTGTTGCCTTCACATTACCATACAAGGATGTTGTTTTACTGTTCTTAAGGCTTCCTTCGCATCACCACAAGAACACCTGCCGGGCTCTCGCTCAGGAGCGCATCTCGACAATTCCTCACTCCCCACATATGCTTATTCAGAAATGTCAGCATCTTGTAGTAACTGGTTTTGCAACTATATAGGTGACAAGTATCTTATTTTTTAATGATAATTTTGAATTTTGATGAATAATTCTGTTATCAAGTGACACATCTGTGCAACATACTCTTTTTGTCTCTCACTGAAAATCTAGGTATGTAAAAATCTTAATTCTGGTCCATCAGATTGTAAGCCATCTGTCGTTAAAGCTGGTTAGAAGCTAGAGGCTGGAGGGCAGCTAGAAGCTGAGAGAGCACAGTAGCAGCTAGAAAAGGTAGTGGTGATTTCAGTGGAAGGTCTTTGGTGGGGTGGTTTGGTTTTGTTTTTATTCAGTCAGTACTGAATCAGCGCTATTATACAATGTGCTGTTGGAAGTGCTCTGTTCTGGCTGGAATGTTGAACTGAGAAGTTCACTCATCTGATGAGCTCGCATTTGAAAAGATAGAGGTAACAGTTGGGGTTGTTCTGACCATTGTCTCAGTGAGGGGGGTGGAATTTCAGTGATACTAATATGGGTTAGTATTTAACATTCTCAGTGTGACATTTATTATTACTATGCTCCAGCTCGAAGCTTGACAGAGATCAAATCTGAAACTATCTGTAGTTAAAGTGTTTTAAAAATAAAATTGACTGTAAGAAGGCTGTTTAGACTTTCAGTTTAGGTATTAAAAACTTAGGTAGAAAATCCTTTGTTAGTCATCTAGCTATTGGTGTTTGTGGCCCCTGTCAGGCAATAGCAGACTTCTCTGTTTAAAATGAAAAACAAACACTCTTAATCTAGGTTAAATACATTAGAATTTTAGTATGTCGTGCCACTACTGCCAGTTTTGCCAAAACATATGGCCTGCAACTTGATAGGGGGTTTTGTAGTTATTTTTGTATGTTAACAGGTTGTTCTAGCTGCTAGTAGAACCGCTTCTTTAAATACAGTATTCTAGCTTGTGTTCACCAATTTTTAATTGTATTTTAGTTGAGAAAATTGATTACTATTACAAAAACTGTCTACTGCTACACAGCTGTTTGATTTCACAGGGAGTATGTTTGTTTGTCAGTAAGTTTGGAGTTGGAAAACCAAAAGAATGTTGACAAGTTCTGGAGTTTTTTCACTGTTGCTGTTATTTACAAATATGGTTGAAATGTACAAGACATTTGTACACAAACTTTTCCTTCAATTCATTCTGATAAGTCATTTCAATTTTCTCTGTTAGACTTCGGAGAATGAGTCTGAAGTTCTGAAAATCCTTGTGGGTTTTTTTGATGAAGGATGGAGCATGCTCAGAGTTGAGAAATTATTATTGTCAGGAAAGAATTGGACTGTCATGTAACTTGACTTCTTCAAAAAGCTCTGCTGAATTAATTAGGTGGTGGTGTTCACTCTGTGAAACTTCCAGATGCTGTAGAATGCGCATGTTAATTGTCATCTCTGAATTGACAGGCGTTTAGGTTACTATGATTGTTTGCTAGTAGAGGTGAGCATTTAATGACTTACTGGTCACACGTCTGCCCTTGCCAGTAGTCATTCTGTTTTCCCCAGAAATGGTGGAATTCTCTGGGATGAGAAGTCTCTGGGTTGCCTAAACTTGAAGCAGTGCTTCTCACGAACATAATTTTGCTGAATATTTCAGTACCTCAGTAATCAATGTTAGCTACCTACTTGCAGTTAGGATAAGGTATTTTTTTGGCTAGTTCCTTGTGCTCTGGCTGTGATTAGACTGACTTTTTTTTTTTTAAATTTTAGTCACTCTTGTGCTTTGGCTTCTTTCCAACCATCGTGCTAACTTCCAGTTGGCAGGATTGCCTTTTGCCGTGTAGTGAACTGGGCTGAGGTACTGATCTCGCTATAAACCATGTGAGAACAAGTTTTAGGAACACTGTTGCTAGCACAACAGAGGCAGGTACGGAAAAAGGAGAATTAAATGATAGCAAGAGAGCTGTTTGACCACTGCTGCTGTTCAATGTGTAACCACAGCTGCAGCCAGTCCGGCCTTCTCAGCTGCTTGTTGGAGTTCCTGTCAATTTTGTGCTCTGCTTTCAAAAAGAAAATTTGGAGTCTGTTTAGGGATTCTGGTAAGTCTGGAAACACTGTGCAAACCCAGAAGCTTTGGGTTTAGAGCAGACTTTTCCTACCTTTTGTTAAGCTTCTTAGGCACGAGTCTGAATTGCAAGTTCACGTTCTGTGTGATGGAAAACCTGCAAGCTTTAGTTGCTATGCTGGTACTGCAGTTCTACTTTGGTATCATGTTGTGTTCAGATATCTCTGATCTTCCCTGTTTTGTCAGTTATCTTGAGCTTCTGTATGAATTATGCTTTTTAGAGAAGATTCATACCATTGTACCTACAAAAAGGTGAAGTGAGGTCTACTGTTTTCACATCTCGTCCTTTTTTAAGAAGCACCTTGTTTGTTTAGCTGACCCTAAACTTGGAGTGGTAGGCATTTCCCCTGCCAATAGAAGGCCCAAGGTTTAAGGCAATTTAAGGAAAAAAGCGTTTTACAGGTCTAAAAAGTCAAATGTTAAATGTTGGGGTTGGTTACTTGTTATACCAATTTTATTACTGCATTACCTTTGCAAGGTATTTATCAAGTACACTGTCTGACATGATTGGAGAATGATATAACTACAGCATGTTTATATTTTTCTGTAAAGCATGTGCATCATTTTCACACCGGTGCAAAGTGAATTTTTCATTAAGTCAAAAGTTATTCCTTAATGTCTATAGAGATTATTTGCAGTTAAAAGCCTTTATTGTCCTTTGTGAAAGGTATTGTATGAATTCCATCTTCTCAAGAATGAATCTGCCTTGAGATAAAAGTCTAAAGCAAGAGACTTGCTTTAAGTGTAGAGAACAACTAAGCTGTTATGTTTTTTACAATATTAATGCATATTTGTTTAATATTTTTTTTAAAAAATAACTCTTCCAAGCATACTGAACAAATGGGGAGTTGAAATATATCTCACAATATATTATTAGTGTTGGCTGCATTCCTTTGATGTTGGCTAATTCTTTTTGAAGAGGAAAACGGTCCATCTGTGCAGAATATAAAACTCAGTGCAAACTCCTGGCTTTAAGAATTAGCACACTTTTAATATTAAAATATAAGATAATTTGAAATTAATTTGTGCTTCAACAGCTTAACTGTGAATATAAACAAGCCCTGTTTTTATAATTCCGTGTGACTTTTTAAGGAAACTTACTTTCAGTTCATGGAAAATAAATCGATGAGAATGATCACATGACTTTGGCAGTAAAGTGAGTTCAGCTCTGCTTATCTGCTTTTAGCTATGTATGTTGTATAGTAGGATTGCAAATGGACAGCAAAAAAAATAGCCAATCACTTCCAGGTATTGTCCTGAGTCTCAGCCTCGGTAGCGCAACAAGAGAAAAAACCAAACAACTAAAACACCCTTGAAGTTCTATCAGAAATGTTTCTGGAAACTGAGGATGTCATTCTGGTGATTAAGAGAGGAGTCCGGTGGCGTAGCTGCTTAATAAGCTATAGAGTGGTATCATCAGGTGTTCTGCTCCAAAATACGGATGCATCACTGCAGTTTTAAAACATCTGGTGATGTTTAACTTCTTAGTTAAATGATTAAACATTTTGGGGTTTAAGAAATCTTTCAAAAAAGTTCTGCTTAATTGAGCAGAAATCGTGTGGTGAATTGTTAAAAATCATAGGTAGTGGGATTCCAAATCTGAAGCCAGTTAGTATTCACTTTTGTGATGAACACTTCAAAAACGGATGTGCTCCTGGTCCTGTTTATAGTTCCTGTTATAACAACAGACTTTATCCAGTCATGACCTAAAAATTGTATTTCGCATTTTGATTGAAGTAGTTTAAACTAACCCTCAAAACTCTCTATTTCTGTGGATTTCTGTAGACTTCCTAGCAGGTTAATTTCCTCCCCCGCCTCTTTATTGAAGTATGTCTCTTGAATTATTTTAAAACTGATATCTTTACTTTTTCTGAAACTAATGTGTAATAAAGTTGTTTTTCATACTTATGTCCTCCTGTCTCAATTTCTGCACTTTATTTTTCAAATAACAGTACATAAACCTAGTTAAACTCCTGCTGAGTTTTGGATTTATTATACTTCATGATTATTTGAGAGATATTTTTCAGAACTCAAGGGGGAAATGTTTTCATTTAAGATTGTGTGCTTTAACATCTGAGTTGTTGTCAATTAGTTTTGGAGCTTTAAGAACAGATTTTTATATGAACTTTTAATTTCTAGAGTATAAACATTTTTGCAATTACAAGGTACTGAAGTTCTTTCATAATACAGTAATTAATATTTTGGGCTGTTATGTGCTGTTTTCTTCATCACTCTTTAGGTTCATTCTCTGTACAGTTATTTATATGCCTGTCTTAACAGCAGTGAGGATCAACTTGAGTAACGGTGGAATTTTACTCTTTGTCCATAGAAAAGAAAGGTGGGAGTTCTCATTTTAAGTACAATTGCTTGATTGTTTACTTCCGCTTCTTCCTTTCCTTTCCGAAGTTGGTTGGTGGTGCAATGGAAGAAGCTGGATCTCAGGAGATGGGAATGAATAACCAGGATGAGCTGGTGAACAGCAAGTGCAATGAGTTGTCCGATACGGCGTTGCAGCACGTGCAGTCCAACTGTTACGGCCTGGAAAACACAGCGTTGGAAGAAGCCGAGTACATCACGAAGAACAGAAAGCACCTGGGGCCCATCTGCTGCTCTCAAGAGTCTCGTGAGGAGACTCCGGGGAGAGAAGAAGTTCGTACTGATCCACCTGATGGCCAACAAGATCCAGAGAGTGAAAAATACAAAGAGAAAACTTTGGGTATGTTCTCTTTGGCATTTTGATTTTTTTAAATGGCTGTAACATGTTCGTAAAATAGATGTGTTTTTTCTGTCTCGAGTTTACTTTGCAGCCAAAACTTGTCATCTTTAACAGAACGTTCTGAGAAAATGTGTCCTTCTGCTTAGGAAAACACAGTTATTAATACATATGTAAGAATCCTTCTGCTGGTAATGCTATTCTTACAGGAACTTTAATAATAATAATAGTGTGTTAAGTACTAGTTGGCTTTTTTAACTTTCCGGTTCTTGGATTAACTCTTAAATTTGGGATTGCAGTGTTCTATGCTACCCAAAAACCTGCTGCTATTTAAATTCCAAAGGCTTATTAAAAACACTTGTGTAAATATCCTTTATTAGCAAAACTTAACATTTTAAATTTAACTCTTTCAGATTTTTCTTTTTATTGGTGTTATTATAAACTAGAAAATAAAAATATTTTGGGGTTCTAAGATTAAAGTAACTTTTGCTTGCCAAGTTGTGTAATGGCACATAAGCAAAACAAATTTATTCTTACCGTTGACGACTTCCCATTTGTCATCTGTTAGGATTATGCAGCTAGCAAACTGAAGAACAACTTAACTCACATGAATTTCTCATAGTTCTACATTTTACTTCTGCTATTTTTTTTAATATGGTTGTATTTAATCTAATTCATAGGAAAAGAAGTGCTGTTACTAATGAAAGCCTTGAACACACTTTCTACTCCAGAGGAAAAGCTGGCAGCTTTGTGTAAGAAGTATGCTGATCTGGTAAGTAATTTGTAAAGACAGCAGGAGTTATTCATGTGTTAATATTAACTGTGGAATGCAGGAACTTGTAATACAGGACAGTTAATGATTTTGAGTATTTCAGAGTGTTGGTAGGAAGAAGGGGAAAAAAAACCCAAACCCTGTTCAGGCTTATTATGAGCATTGCTTCAGCCAAACTTGTATGTAGTGATTTCACTTCTACATGACTGCCTAAATCCAAAGGAAAAACAGGTTATGATAACTTTTTGGTAACTTGGTGCTGAAGCGTAACATTAGGATTAACGGAAAAGCTAACAGTTTCTTTTGGGAGTAATTGTTTTCTTAGTTTGTGTCTGTTGATACTGCTTTTGTGCTAACATTTTATAATGCATACCCTTTATCATAAAGGGAAAGAACATATTGTAATATTAAGACTGGGGAAAAAGAAAGTGTCAGTTACACTTAACTCTTTAGTGATTTTTGGGGTGTAGAGGAAGTTGGAAAGATCTAGGTTTAATTTTGCTTTGTGCTTTCTAATCAGGCAAAGAAACGGATAGAAAAGCATTCATTTCTTCAGTAACAAACCAAAAAGGCAAAACTTTGGTAGTAATTAATCATAAAGTATGTTCCCACCTCAAGTAGGAGAAATAATAATTTATTCTCTAAATTAATTGATGGCAAAATTGGGGGGTGGGGGGAGTAGGGAAGGCTCATAAGTTGACTTTTCAGAATGTGGCTGGCAACAAAAATGCTTTGCTCATTCATTTTGAGACAGGGACAGACAAGAATGAAAAGACTAGAAATACTGTGTATGTTTTCCCACTGTATTTGTAGATAAAAAAATGAATGCAAACCTGAAGAGATAACTGAATATCTTGGAAAAAAGAAGGTTTGCCTTCTATAGATGTCAAGTGTATTATATATGAAAATGATACAATGGCTGTACAACATGGCATAACTCTTCTGAAATAAATTTATTTTTCCCTTGAGATTATTAATGTCTCCAGAGCTTTGAGGATGAGCTAGCAGGTAGTCTTTCCACTCGTAAGAGACAATACTAATTACTAAGAATAGAGTAACATTAGTTCTCTTTAGGAAATCCTGAGTCCTCCTGGGAGGTCTGTTACATTTTTGCTTTGTTTTCTTTGCGCTTTCTTACGTGCATGCTCTTGTTCACATGAGTGAATTTCCTTCAAAACCAGCAGCTTATCTAGGAAGTCACTTTCATTTAAATAAGAAACAATAATACTTCCATAGTGCACTTCAAGAATGGGGACCCCACCTAAAAATAAGCTTTGATACTGTGAGAGAAAAATGCAGTGAATGAGTTAGTTCTTATGAGCAATTGCTTGTGCATGTCTATTAGAGAAGTCCATTTGAGTGAGCAGCTCCCATGTCAAATCAGTGGTGATCATGATGGCCTGCATGAGGAGCTAGGTTGGCATGAGTTCCTTGCTTCTGCAGAAGGAAAACAGTCTGCGCTCTCTTCACTTGAGTTTTCTTGCTGAAGGAAAGATCTCAGAACAATTAGGTAACAGCTAGACCAAATGAATTGTAATTTCCCTCAAGAAGCTTGGCAGTCAAGAGAGATGTGTTCACATTGCGTTTTTTTTTTTTTTTCCCTGCCAGGAGAGGATCCATAGGTAAAGTAAGCATTCAAAGTTCACAGATATTCACCATCCTAGAAAACCAGTTGCTTTCCCCATGATGCTCAGGACTGCTGGGAAGTTGGGTGGAAGCTTGTCTGGGTATAACAATAGCTCTGTTTTAGCTGAATGAGTCTTAGAGGTACTCTGTTCCCCTTAGAAAGCTTAGGTTGGATCTGGTTGTGTTCCTTTTAAGATGCATTCTTTTCTTCATGATAGTAGTGGTGAACCACTGGCATAGGTGTCAGCTTTAATGCTGCAGAGGTTTGAACTGTTCATGACAGTGCACCTACAATGCTTTTTTTCTTTTTTTAAAGATTCATCTTTAAAGCTCACTGTCAGGTTTTTCAGTGGTGTCTCATGAAAAGGACTGTACAATAAAGGTAGGAATGCCTCTCTCCTGGCAAAAGATCTTCCACAGTTTTTTTTTTTTCCTAATTTGGAATCTATCAGGAGATCAATTTGTGACGCAGGCAGGCTTGCATCCTTGGTGATATGTCTCACACTGGCATACTTTTACAGGTCTGAAGTTTCATAGGTACGCAAACAGCACAGCCACTTGAAGTGTTTTTTATGGCCACCCAAGAAAAGGGCTTTGTATGTCTGGATATCAAATATTTCCATAACTCTCATTTTCTCTAAACTAGATGAAATATACATTTAATTTACTGTTGTCATGGAGGTCCTTAACTTTATTTATTCTTTCTTCTGTGCTTCAGCATTATTTTGAGCTCTTTCAGAAAACCAGCATTGTATTCTTCTCTGTCATGGTAATGTTCCTTGTTGCCAGCCACCTTTTCCTGTGATGTCCTGAGGCTGAGGCACTATCTAATAAGGAGCAATGTTGCACTTGACATTGTTACCCTCTTTACAATAGAACAGACTCTAAATAGCATGGTTTCTCGGGGAGCCCAAAAATCGTGTATAATGGAACTTACTCTCAGCTAGATATCAGTGCATGAAACTTCTGTTCACTGGATATTCATGGAATAATAGTGAAGTCAACATTGTATAGAAAGTTTAACGCTGTCATCTGCCATCTAAAAAACCTAAAGGAAATAAAAATTTTGCCTCAAATAGTTGAGATTACAGATCTCTTAAGTCATCAAAGTCTGGGCTGTGCAACTTTAATAGTATTTGACTTGATTTGTCAGGGCTGCTGGTTGTATCTGTTCCTTTCTGAAACACCTTAGCATTTTAAAAACTGGTAAAAATTACTGCTTCCTTTGGTAGGGGCTCCTGCTGACAAGAAAGAACGCCATACAGTCATGTGGGGTTTTCTTTTTTGATAGTAAAAACAAGACCTGTTGGATAAAAAGCTGAGTGTACCTTACAGATAAGAGAGTGGAAAAAGTTGTGACTTGTTAGAAAGCCGGTCTGTCAGCTTTTAATTCTATCTGCTACATCCTCCTTTCTCAAGGCTGGTCTTATCCTTGTAGCTGAACAAAAGCTGATAGCCCACGGTCAACAGGTCCATGGTCCCTGCTCCTCAAAGGCAAATGTTTGTTAAGTTGCAATTTGTATATTTTCATTCTGTGTCCTTACACATTTTGAATTTTCTGAAGGATGATGGGAGTTTCTCTTTAAGATCAGCTTGGGGATCTTAATGAAATTATTGACTTCCTTGCTTTCATCTGAAATGTTTAAAACTTTTTTTCATTCTGCTCATCTAGATGCATAAAGATAGTTTCACCTATGTTTGTTTAATAAATATACTCTCTAATGTTAGTTGGAGGAGAGCCGGAATGTTCAAAAGCAGATGAAGATACTGCAGAAGAAGCAAGCACAAGTTGTGAAGGAGAAGGTCCACTTGCAGAGCGAGCATGGCAAGGCCATTTTGGCACGTAGCAAACTGGAATCTCTCTGTCGGGAGCTTCAGCGTCATAACAAGACTTTGAAGGTTAGTTTATTTATGTAGATTGCAATGCAAATAGTGATGGAAATCTTACTGATTACTGCCTAAAATCAGGACTGCTGCTCTTTATTTTCCACTTTGTCAATTACCTGTGCCCGCAGAACATTGGTGGTGTGTGGCATAAGTGTACCTGATTTTAAGGTAAAGAATATGGGGATAGTTCAACTTGTTAGTTTTCCCCCTACCTCAGACTGGTTCATAGATCATATTACTTGCAGTATGTGATCTTGCCATGTTTGTTTCTGGGAGCTGTGCTGATAACTTGAAAAAAATAGCACAAGTGAAATAACAGCAGTATGAAATGGCAGGGTATCAAAAAAGGCTTAATTCTGACAGAATATAATGAATTGGAGTGAAATGGAAGAGAACCAAGAGATCCCTATCTGTGATCACTGTAGGAAGCTTAATTAACTTCATCAGTGCTGTTTCTAACATCTGGGTAATTCTTACATTTGCAGAGGAGTTCATATAGTGTCTTATAATACCAGCCCCTGAGCGATGTTAGTAATGGTAAGGACAAAATTCTCTAAAAGTTCTGAAATTTCTAGATTCTTTGTTCTGTGCACTTCATATGGCTAGGCAGCATAGCATATTATGGTTGTGGTTTAATTTAACTCTTGCACTCTAGAACTTGAAACTTTGCAGAAATGAGTTATTACCATTGTTTCTGACTCAAAAATATGAAAAAAGGTGTGTGGTTTGGCTTGAACACGTTAATATTCTCTCACCAAAGGAAGACAACATGCGGCAAGCGCGCGAATATGAAGAAAAACGGAAAGAAGGAACTGCACACTTCCAGATTACGCTGAATGAAATTCAGGCTCAACTGGAACAGCATGATATGCATAATGCCAAGCTCCGTCAGGAAAATATTGAACTGGGGGAAAAACTGAAGAAACTCATTGAGCAGTATGCATTGCGAGAAGAGGTGCTTACATTATGCTTTTAATGGGATTCTGTTAGTTACTTGACTGTAAGGATCAGATGATTATTTAAAGGGGAGAAAAAACTCTAATGCTTTACAGTCATCGTGTGTGTATGTATATATTTTAGATTATTCTTTCTACCTCACTACTGTGAAAAATTAAGTAGCTGTTTGGCCCCTTCCATGCTTTTCCTGTTTGGTTTTGCATATCTAAATTCAAGATGCATTGAAAAAACATCTTGCACAGTGAAAGCAGTCCAATAGAAATAAGTTGTCCAGAGATTGTGGAATCTGTCTTGAGAGTTATTCAGAACTCCTCTGGGCCAGGTGTGAACAACCTGATCAGACTTTGAAGTTGACCTAGTTTGAGTGGATTAAGTGGCTTCCAGAGGTTCTTTCCAACATAAATACGTAGTAATATTTGAAGTTCTTCTAAATTATAATTTCACAGTATAATGGGAGGGGGTATATAGTTTATTTTCTATCTTATTTGGTTTGGTTCATTAAGGTTGGGAGGTTTTGGCAAGCTTCTTTGTGTATGTAGCTCTTCTTGTTGGCATAGAATCAAAATAAGCTATCACACTTTAAGAATATATTTGGACTAGTGTCATGGAAATGACTGTATTTTAGGGCTAACTGAGCTAGCTTTAATTGGCACCAGTATGTGAGCTAGCCAGTCTAAACTACAGTAATGGAAAGCAGCCAATTCTACTTGTCAAACAGAGAACCAAGCTTCAAGGAGTTCTACAACTTAGTTCTTAGTTTGCATAGGTTTGGAATATGATTTCTCAACTGGTTTTGTTCATTCTTTTTTTTTAAAATCGGAATCAGTTTAAAAGCTCTCTGTAGACTCTAGTTTCCCACTTTTTGCTCTCGTGGAATATTTGTCATGGGAAAGAGAAAAGGTAGGAAGCTGCCTTGTGCTACTTCACAGATGGAAGTAAGACTGCAAAATGCAGTGATTTGTGGAATTCCATTGTCCAAATAAGCTGTTGTTGCAAATCTTGCTCATTTTGATCCTTTTTAATGGTGAGGACTAGACTTTTTAGGTGTAACCAAGTACAATAGGATTAGAGGTAGATACGCCAACTTCAAAACAAAGCATGTAGGCTACTGGTTACAGGATTTTTTAAATACCTGGTGTGAAGTGGCTGACAGTATTGTGCCCATTTAATAAAAAATGCTTCTGGCTTTCATGAAAGACAAAAACTGTGTAGCTATAATGTATGACAATAACAGGAGGAAAAGAGCATGTAAAACAGTCTTTGCTGCTTTTTCTTCTGCATGAAACATAGAAACAGAATGCATCTCCCCATACATGCGCACTGGTCAATTAAGGTGAGTGTACTCTTCATATTTGACTAATATGATTTTCTTTCTTTCTCTAGCATATTGATAAAGTGTTCAAACATAAAGAATTGCAGCAGCAACTTGTGGATGCCAAACTTCAGCAAACTACTCATCTTATTAAAGAAGCAGAGGAAAAACATCAGCGAGAAAGGGAGTTTGTAAGTGAATTCTACGTATGTTAAAAGAAATAACAAAACCCACCACACCAGATTTTTCATGATTTAAAGTCAATAAAGCAAACTCACTGAGGGGGACTGTCTTTTGAAAGTTAGGGTAGATTTCAACATGAAGACTGAGATTTAAGTTTTGTGTATGATGCCTGCGGTATTCATGTCTGTATTCACAGGCAAATATTACTGTTTGCATTTTCTTAGTAAATGTGCTGGTTATCATTTAGATTTTTCTTAGACTAGGAAGTGTCTTGAGCTGAAACCCCAAAGGGTACTTCTTTGCTGTCTTGTAACTTCTGTTTTTATGCTGTAAGAAAGCAGAACAAAGCATATGTTGTTCTAAACTTTGTCCCCAAAACTATGCCTGATGTTGATTATCAACGTACAAATAAAACAGTTTACTCGCAGCCTTCCAAGAAGTTAGCTTGTAATTTAAAAATAATACTTAAGTGAAGATTTCTTTTATACTCCTTACATAACTGTAACTTACACAGGAAAAGGAAGGCTTTTGCCTAGAATCTTAAAATGATCATCCAGTGTTGGATTTTGGATTGTTTTGTATTATTAAAACGTAATTTTGGAATCATAAACTGATGAAAATATCTTCAGAGATGAATCTACAAAATGGTGTCAAGTTTGAACTAGTGAAATGGTTCAAATTGAACTAGTCTGTAAAGGTGTTATTAGTGACTGGAGAAATGGAAGTAGAAAAAAAAATTAGAAGTTACAAAACAGATGTAAATTACAGTTCATTAATGAAATGCTCATTTAAGTGTAGCAGTTTAAACTTGCTATAGAAAAAGAAACCTTGATTCATTCTACCAATTAGAAAAATGTCTCAATAACAATAATTTCTGCATGCCACTACATGCTTTGAATAGTGTTTATGAAAGTATAGTATAGTAATGAAAAACCCATGTAAGAACTTGGTTGAATGGCCCTTAGGTGATGTTAACTCTTGTTCATTTTTCATCATAACTTGATAGTTCTTTAAGCCATTCTTAGGAGCACTCTTCATTTTATGCCATTTTGCAATTATTTTTTTTTTAGCTGCTGAAAGAAGCTACTGAGTCCAGACACAAATGTGAACAGATGAAGCAACAGGAAGCTCAACTGAAGCAGCAGGTATTGTTTTTTAATGGAGTGCTCTTCAATACCAGTTGTGCTGAAAAGAAAATACTGAGAGATTTGTGGTTGTAGTGAACTACATGTTACAATTTATTAGATGCAATATACTACTTGCGAAAAGTATTTGGTATTTTTTAAATTAAGTCTTAAATTTAATTTCCAGTTAGTAACTCTAAAATAGTGAAGTGTGAAGAATAAATTGTAAAGACTTGACATTTTGTACTTGCTGTTTAATACATATGGATAATACTGTTACTGGAAGGTGCTAAACACTGAATTGCTGAAGTTAGTATCCTCTTAAATTAATAGTGTTAATATTACAAAGAATAGAATAATTGAAAGGTTAAGAATCTTTTCATTGAGGTTACTTCTTTACCATACCCTGGCTTCTCTGGAACTGTTTTCTCTCTTCCAAAGGTATTTTTATCATCTTTTTCTTTTTTTTCTTTTTTTTTGTTTTTTTGTTTTGTTTTGTTTTTGGTCAAATAGCTGTTTAGGACCAGAGAGGCATTTGTTATGCCTAGAAAGGGTTGGCTGGGGATTTTTACTCCTGCAGGTTTTTGGAATTTGTTCCTTACTATTTCCATCCCATCCTGTTGTGAAGGATTAAGAGCAAGCAATGTCATGTTTATCCTTGTTGTTATTGAGGCTGCCCTGGTTTCAGCTGGGATACAGTTAATTGTTTTTTCCCAGTAGCTTCTGTGCTTGGATTTAGTATGAGAATAATCAGATAACACATAGAGGGTTTAGTTGTTCCTTAAGTCCTAGTCAAGGACTTTTTCAGCTTCCCATAGAAGCTGAGAAGTGAGCATAGGCAGGACAAGCTGGTCAAAGGAATAGGCTTCATGCTCAGTATATAAATGGCAGTTGGCCAGGGGACAGGAATCCGGGATCACAACTTGGGGTGGCCTGGGCAATGGGTAGTGGTGAGCATCATCAGGTGGTGAGCAGTTGTATTGCATCACTTCTTTTTGTATTTTTTTTTACCGTTGTTGTTGTTGTTTTCCTCTTCTGTAACTGTTCTATCAAACTGTCTTTATTTCAACCCATGAGGGTTTTTTTTTTTCCCTTTCCCCTCCTTTTCTCCCTCTTCTCCCTACCCTATTGAGGGCAGAGAAGTGTGCAAGCAGCTGTGTGGTCCTAGTTTCCAGCTGAGGTAAAACCATGACAGAGGTTTAGTAACTTAAAACTGAGTGTCTCCAAAAATAATTATGATATTCAATTTTTTTTCATGCTGTTGTGGTGGTGTTTCCTCTTCCCCAGCTCCTGCTCAAGCCATAGCCATCAGTGGGAGTTGTAATGTGTTGCACCTGGACTTTGGGGGATGGCTGGCAACAGCCAAAACGCTATCTGGAGCGCGGTCCTAGATATTTTGTTCCCATGAGAATATGACTATAGGTCAATTATCTTACTCTATAAATAGTGGACAGCCCAAGAGCCCTTTGAGCTTCCCTGCATGGCAGCAGGCTGCATGCCAGGATCTCCCCTTGAGTGGGAACTCTAGCTTAAGGTTCTGCTCCTCAAGGGTGAGAGATTCCTTGCCACAACAGATTCTCGGTAAGTGACTAATAGCTTGCTAAACTTTGAAATCTTAGCTAAGTGATATAAAGGACTGATTGTGCATATATAATCCTTTAGACATAAACCATTGACCAAGTCTGGGACTAGGATTGCATGCAGCAGCACCTAGACTCCTCTCTGAGAAGGAGTTTAGAAAGCAAGAGGGGTCCTTTCTGAACCTCATGACTCAATGGGAGGGGCTCCCTGACAGCTCATCTGACCCTGTCCTCTGTGCAGTAAATAATCAAGTGTGCCTTGGCATTGAATCTCACAAAACACTCTCACATTTACAACTAATTCTGTTAAATCACTGTTTCACCTTAATAAATATTTCACTACCTCTCTCTTACGAGTGAAGTTAATCACTCCACCCATGACAGCTGTAAATGCTGCAGCAAAATAATCTCTGAGAGTGGAGAGATGGTCTCCAGGTTTTTGTGTGGTGGTTCTGGATCACCTGGTCATTGGCCACACATGAGCTCACCACGTAAGGCAAAGGGGAAATAATAAGGTTAAGCTGACGTAGCATCTGAGAAGCAGCAACTATTCCTTTTATTGTATACTTCTTATTGCTTCAGTTTTGTGAGGTTTTTGTATTGAGTCTCCTTGCAAGCTCTGTTTCATGGCCTTTTTTCATACGTAGTAAACCCAGTTCTTTCCCAGGCTTTCCAGCTGTTACATTTGAAGTGTGTGTGTATGATTACATTTAACCACATATACACAGACATACCCAAGGGTGTCCAGTGACTTGGATTCTTTAATATCCAGATTCTCCAGAATATTTTTTTTTCTGCACTTAGACTTCTATGATTTTTAAGTTGTTTACATTTTATCTAAAATCCTGCTACCTTTTTGTTATGCTTTTTAATAGTAACAATAGGAGTAGTTTCCTGGGGCAAACAGATTTTTATTTTTTTTTGTAGAATAAGATGAGCTAGAAAGTTCAGTCACAAAAATGACAGTCATGATCTACTGTTGACAAAGTAGGCTAATTCCTGTTACAAAATTTCCTCTGCTGTTAGAGGAAAATATAATATTTCTGTGCTCTGAATTGTATTGTCCTGCAACCTCCAATGTAAGAATTGAGAGAACTGATTACTCTTCAGATAGAGTAAGAAGTTCCTAGTAAATGGTAATGGATTCTCAGAACATCAAATTACAACACTAGTAGTATAAGTTGTTTTAATAACAAGCATGATGTAATGTATGTTTTGTGGAAAAACTATGTTAATTAACATATTTTGCAGTTCCTTCTTGATGATTGCCCTTGTCTCGCAATTTTCTGTCATGGAACATTAATGCCCTTCACTTGTTAAAATGTAATGTTTTTCCCTACTAAATTAATTCCTTGTCAATATTCTCTTTCCATGATTTTTGATCACTAGGCAGATTTCATAGGTTGTGAATATAAATTTTGATTTCTGGAATCAATCATGTTTATTTTGTCTCAGCCTTAGTTGTTAGCTTTGGCTGGTTAAGATGGAAAGGTAGGTCTTTTTTGAAGTTTAATTTCACTAACCATGTGCTGAATTTCATGTATATTAAAGTCCGCAGATGCTTGAGGGTTTTTTTTTAGTGTGGAAGCAAAAATGAGATCATGATGAACTGTGATGTCTTCCAACATTCTATAAACCATAGAATATATTTTTCTTTAGAATATATTACTGTTCTATAAACATAGAACTCTCCTTTCATATATAATTTGAGTGGCATGTTTTCAGACAAGTTCTGTATGCTTCTCAAATGGAAATCGTAGAATAGTATAAAAAAAGTTTATCTTCTACTATTTTAATTTTCCCTTGTACCTTAATGTTTTTGTATACAGCTGTTCAGATTAATGTTCCTGCCTCTTTCCCAACAGCTTTCTCTTTACATGGATAAGTTTGAAGAATTCCAGACCACCATGGCAAAAAGTAATGAACTCTTTACAACCTTCAGGCAAGAAATGGAGAAGGTACTTATAGGATTATTTAGTTTCATAAAAAGTAATATAAAAACGTATGCTCTTAGTGGGATACATTTTAGATTTTATAACAGCGTTTGCCTTCTGAAAGTATATGGAGTATTTTGACATTTGATTTGGATCATAAGATAGGGCATAAGAACTTGTCATATTATGGAAAAGAAATGTAATTTTTTCTTGTTTTTGACATGCTGCCTAATATCTGAATCCAAATTTCAGTGTTTTTTATCAGAGGCATACAATACTTCTTGGTCTTTTTGGCTGTGCTTGTGTTTTAAAACTTATTTTCCTAGAGCTTTTTATTAGTTGTACTTGAAGGTTGCTAGTCTGTTTCTTTTAACAATCAATCTTGTTTTCTTTGAATGCAGAATCTGCATTTGTGAGCTTGATTTTGTGCAGAAAGACTTTTCTCTAAAATAACTTGTTCAAACTGGACTTGGAAAGTTACAGTACTTTCCAAATGTTGCAACACAGGCCACAAAATTAAAGTCTTCTATTTATCTTTTGTAGATGACGAAGAAGATTAAGAAACTGGAAAAGGAAACCATAGTGTGGCGTACAAAATGGGAAAACAACAACAAGGCTCTTCTGCAAATGGCTGAAGAGGTAATTATCTGTTGAACAGCCATATGGCTAAACTAAAGTCTGCGTCCTAGGGAACATCATACAGTGTTTCAGTTTTGGAGAATTGGAAATAATACACAGTAACCTCTTGGATGATCTGTTTTCTGTTTCCGTGTAAATGGTACTGTTCTCCTCAGATGTGGAAGATAAAAAGCTGCTATATAAATCTAAAGTCGTGACGCACAAAAAGCTCAGCCTCATCTTTCCCTGCTCACTGTTAAATTGGTGCAATAACGTGTATGAAATCATACAAGCTGAATGAATTGAACAGATTTTAATATGCTGAACAAAGTTCAATCAGTGCTGCAATAGAAATCTATTTTTAAATAGACAAGAGTGACATGAAGGAAATCCCCCGGGTGGAAGGCATCAGTTACTTTCCTGCAGCGCTGCTGCTTTGAGGGCGTGAGGTGCCGTTACTGAATAGTAGTCCAGCAGGAGAAGAGATAAACCAGTTTCCACAGAAGCCACACAGTTCTGCCTCCACTGTCTAATGCATAGTTAAAGTATATTAGGTGTGATTTTGCTAAACCATCTGCTAGGGTATATAGGTTCTGCTGTAGCACTGCTTATCTTTCCTAACTAGTTTCTTACAAGAACAGAGAGAGCCATGAGTATGATACCTTCTGACCTGGATTCTGCTGCTGGATTTTAAATTTCCCTCTTCTGTGCCCTTCTGCTCCCTGTAGTTGCCATTATTTGGGTTGCAACTGACTGCTTTATGGGCCTTTATATCGGGATTCTCACTGACACTCTGCCCTCAATTACAATTAGCATCATATAGTTCTCATTGCTTGTTTGTAAAGGTGCCTGTTGCCACTCCAGCTTAGACAGACCATCTGAAGTGTAGTGGTCAAGTATGCTGAGCAAATTTGCTCTAGTGCAGCTGGAATTTGACCCACTAGATTAATCAAGACTTAATATTCAGGATTAAATAGTAGTGATTCTTTAAAGAAAAAAAAAGATCAGTTGGATCACAGAGCTTTTATTTTCTTTTGTCCTTCAGAAAACAGTAAGAGATAAAGAATACAAGGGCTTTCAAATAAAACTGGAGCGTTTGGAGAAGCTATGCAGGGCTCTTCAGACAGAAAGGAACGAGCTGAATGAGAAGGTGGAAGTCCTTAAGGAGCAGGTTTCTCTCAGAGAAGCAGATGTGGATCTAGCTGTGCAGGTGTTGCAGTCCTGCACGCTCAATTTCCACGAGGAGCTGGGAACTCCCACTGACACGGAACCAGGGATCCAGCCCGATGTGGAATCGCGTGCGGCAGATAATTGTGAAAAGACTGTCTCGACAAGTCCTGCTCCTGGCACTGAATCTGTAGACTAAAATGAAGTGTAAACACTGTATTGAGAGATATATTTTGTGTATAACTTTCTCTGTTGGTGGTAACTATTTGGTTTTGTGGTGAAAATTTTCTTACTTTTTCTACCATATCTGTATTTTCTTAGAACTACTGGACTTATGTGGTACAGGAAGCTGCATAGCAGCTTTAAATAGCTTAAACTATAAATTTTCCACAACTGTGTTGCACATCTGCCTCATTTTTTAAAAGAAAATATTTTTCCATAAAAGGATGCATGTGCGTTTCCTCCCCACGACACAGAATGAGTCTTAGAGGTACTCTGTTCCCCTTAGAAAGCTTAGGTTGGATCTGGTTGTGTTCCTTTTAAGATGCATTCTTTTCTTCATGATAGTAGTGGTGAACCACTGGCATAGGTGTCAGCTTTAATGCTGCAGAGGTTTGAACTGTTCATGACAGTGCACCTACAATGCTTTTTTTCTTTTTTTAAAGATTCATCTTTAAAGCTCACTGTCAGGTTTTTCAGTGGTGTCTCATGAAAAGGACTGTACAATAAAGGTAGGAATGCCTCTCTCCTGGCAAAAGATCTTCCACATTTTTTTTTTTTTCCTAATTTGGAATCTATCAGGAGATCAATTTGTGACGCAGGCAGGCTTGCATCCTTGGTGATATGTCTCACACTGGCATACTTTTACAGGTCTGAAGTTTCATAGGTACGCAAACAGCACAGCCACTTGAAGTGTTTTTTATGGCCACCCAAGAAAAGGGCTTTGTATGTCTGGATATCAAATATTTCCATAACTCTCATTTTCTCTAAACTAGATGAAATATACATTTAATTTACTGTTGTCATGGAGGTCCTTAACTTTATTTATTCTTTCTTCTGTGCTTCAGCATTATTTTGAGCTCTTTCAGAAAACCAGCATTGTATTCTTCTCTGTCATGGTGATGTTCCTTGTTGCCAGCCACCTTTTCCTGTGATGTCCTGAGGCTGAGGCACTATCTAATAAGGAGCAATGTTGCACTTGACATTGTTACCCTCTTTACAATAGAACAGACTCTAAATAGCATGGTTTCTCGGGGAGCCCAAAAATCGTGTATAATGGAACTTACTCTCAGCTAGATATCAGTGCATGAAACTTCTGTTCACTGGATATTCATGGAATAATAGTGAAGTCAACATTGTATAGAAAGTTTAACGCTGTCATCTGCCATCTAAAAAACCTAAAGGAAATAAAAATTTTGCCTCAAATAGTTGAGATTACAGATCTCTTAAGTCATCAAAGTCTGGGCTGTGCAACTTTAATAGTATTTGACTTGATTTGTCAGGGCTGCTGGTTGTATCTGTTCCTTTCTGAAACACCTTAGCATTTTAAAAACTGGTAAAAATTACTGCTTCCTTTGGTAGGGGCTCCTGCTGACAAGAAAGAACGCCATACAGTCATGTGGGGTTTTCTTTTTTGATAGTAAAAACAAGACCTGTTGGATAAAAAGCTGAGTGTACCTTACAGATAAGAGAGTGGAAAAAGTTGTGACTTGTTAGAAAGCCGGTCTGTCAGCTTTTAATTCTATCTGCTACATCCTCCTTTCTCAAGGCTGGTCTTATCCTTGTAGCTGAACAAAAGCTGATAGCCCACGGTCAACAGGTCCATGGTCCCTGCTCCTCAAAGGCAAATGTTTGTTAAGTTGCAATTTGTATATTTTCATTCTGTGTCCTTACACATTTTGAATTTTCTGAAGGATGATGGGAGTTTCTCTTTAAGATCAGCTTGGGGATCTTAATGAAATTATTGACTTCCTTGCTTTCATCTGAAATGTTTAAAACTTTTTTTCATTCTGCTCATCTAGATGCATAAAGATAGTTTCACCTATGTTTGTTTAATAAATATACTCTCTAATGTTAGTTGGAGGAGAGCCGGAATGTTCAAAAGCAGATGAAGATACTGCAGAAGAAGCAAGCACAAGTTGTGAAGGAGAAGGTCCACTTGCAGAGCGAGCATGGCAAGGCCATTTTGGCACGTAGCAAACTGGAATCTCTCTGTCGGGAGCTTCAGCGTCATAACAAGACTTTGAAGGTTAGTTTATTTATGTAGATTGCAATGCAAATAGTGATGGAAATCTTACTGATTACTGCCTAAAATCAGGACTGCTGCTCTTTATTTTCCACTTTGTCAATTACCTGTGCCTGCAGAACATTGGTGGTGTGTGGCATAAGTGTACCTGATTTTAAGGTAAAGAATATGGGGATAGTTCAACTTGTTTTCCCCCTACCTCAGACTGGTTCATAGATCATATTACTTGCAGTATGTGATCTTGCCATGTTTGTTTCTGGGAGCTGTGCTGATAACTTGAAAAAAATAGCACAAGTGAAATAACAGCAGTATGAAATGGCAGGGTATCAAAAAAGGCTTAATTCTGACAGAATATAATGAATTGGAGTGAAATGGAAGAGAACCAAGAGATCCCTATCTGTGATCACTGTAGGAAGCTTAATTAACTTCATCAGTGCTGTTTCTAACATCTGGGTAATTCTTACATTTGCAGAGGAGTTCATATAGTGTCTTATAATACCAGCCCCTAAGCGATGTTAGTAATGGTAAGGACAAAATTCTCTAAAAGTTCTGAAATTTCTAGATTCTTTGTTCTGTGCACTTCATATGGCTAGGCAGCATAGCATATTATGGTTGTGGTTTAATTTAACTCTTGCACTCTAGAACTTGAAACTTTGCAGAAATGAGTTATTACCATTGTTTCTGACTCAAAAATATGAAAAAAGGTGTGTGGTTTGGCTTGAACACGTTAATATTCTCTCACCAAAGGAAGACAACATGCGGCAAGCGCGCGAATATGAAGAAAAACGGAAAGAAGGAACTGCACACTTCCAGATTACGCTGAATGAAATTCAGGCTCAACTGGAACAGCATGATATGCATAATGCCAAGCTCCGTCAGGAAAATATTGAACTGGGGGAAAAACTGAAGAAACTCATTGAGCAGTATGCATTGCGAGAAGAGGTGCTTACATTATGCTTTTAATGGGATTCTGTTAGTTACTTGACTGTAAGGATCAGATGATTATTTAAAGGGGAGAAAAAACTCTAATGCTTTACAGTCATCGTGTGTGTATGTATATATTTTAGATTATTCTTTCTACCTCACTACTGTGAAAAATTAAGTAGCTGTTTGGCCCCTTCCATGCTTTTCCTGTTTGGTTTTGCATATCTAAATTCAAGATGCATTGAAAAAACATCTTGCACAGTGAAAGCAGTCCAATAGAAATAAGTTGTCCAGAGATTGTGGAATCTGTCTTGAGAGTTATTCAGAACTCCTCTGGGCCAGGTGTGAACAACCTGATCAGACTTTGAAGTTGACCTAGTTTGAGTGGATTAAGTGGCTTCCAGAGGTTCTTTCCAACATAAATACGTAGTAATATTTGAAGTTCTTCTAAATTATAATTTCACAGTATAATGGGAGGGGGTATATAGTTTATTTTCTATCTTATTTGGTTTGGTTCATTAAGGTTGGGAGGTTTTGGCAAGCTTCTTTGTGTATGTAGCTCTTCTTGTTGGCATAGAATCAAAATAAGCTATCACACTTTAAGAATATATTTGGACTAGTGTCATGGAAATGACTGTATTTTAGGGCTAACTGAGCTAGCTTTAATTGGCACCAGTATGTGAGCTAGCCAGTCTAAACTACAGTAATGGAAAGCAGCCAATTCTACTTGTCAAACAGAGAACCAAGCTTCAAGGAGTTCTACAACTTAGTTCTTAGTTTGCATAGGTTTGGAATATGATTTCTCAACTGGTTTTGTTCATTCTTTTTTTTTAAAATCGGAATCAGTTTAAAAGCTCTCTGTAGACTCTAGTTTCCCACTTTTTGCTCTCGTGGAATATTTGTCATGGGAAAGAGAAAAGGTAGGAAGCTGCCTTGTGCTACTTCACAGATGGAAGTAAGACTGCAAAATGCAGTGATTTGTGGAATTCCATTGTCCAAATAAGCTGTTGTTGCAAATCTTGCTCATTTTGATCCTTTTTAATGGTGAGGACTAGACTTTTTAGGTGTAACCAAGTACAATAGGATTAGAGGTAGATACGCCAACTTCAAAACAAAGCATGTAGGCTACTGGTTACAGGATTTTTTAAATACCTGGTGTGAAGTGGCTGACAGTATTGTGCCCATTTAATAAAAAATGCTTCTGGCTTTCATGAAAGACAAAAACTGTGTAGCTATAATGTATGACAATAACAGGAGGAAAAGAGCATGTAAAACAGTCTTTGCTGCTTTTTCTTCTGCATGAAACATAGAAACAGAATGCATCTCCCCATACATGCGCACTGGTCAATTAAGGTGAGTGTACTCTTCATATTTGACTAATATGATTTTCTTTCTTTCTCTAGCATATTGATAAAGTGTTCAAACATAAAGAATTGCAGCAGCAACTTGTGGATGCCAAACTTCAGCAAACTACTCATCTTATTAAAGAAGCAGAGGAAAAACATCAGCGAGAAAGGGAGTTTGTAAGTGAATTCTACGTATGTTAAAAGAAATAACAAAACCCACCACACCAGATTTTTCATGATTTAAAGTCAATAAAGCAAACTCACTGAGGGGGACTGTCTTTTGAAAGTTAGGGTAGATTTCAACATGAAGACTGAGATTTAAGTTTTGTGTATGATGCCTGCGGTATTCATGTCTGTATTCACAGGCAAATATTACTGTTTGCATTTTCTTAGTAAATGTGCTGGTTATCATTTAGATTTTTCTTAGACTAGGAAGTGTCTTGAGCTGAAACCCCAAAGGGTACTTCTTTGCTGTCTTGTAACTTCTGTTTTTATGCTGTAAGAAAGCAGAACAAAGCATATGTTGTTCTAAACTTTGTCCCCAAAACTATGCCTGATGTTGATTATCAACGTACAAATAAAACAGTTTACTCGCAGCCTTCCAAGAAGTTAGCTTGTAATTTAAAAATAATACTTAAGTGAAGATTTCTTTTATACTCCTTACATAACTGTAACTTACACAGGAAAAGGAAGGCTTTTGCCTAGAATCTTAAAATGATCATCCAGTGTTGGATTTTGGATTGTTTTGTATTATTAAAACGTAATTTTGGAATCATAAACTGATGAAAATATCTTCAGAGATGAATCTACAAAATGGTGTCAAGTTTGAACTAGTGAAATGGTTCAAATTGAACTAGTCTGTAAAGGTGTTATTAGTGACTGGAGAAATGGAAGTAGAAAAAAAAATTAGAAGTTACAAAACAGATGTAAATTACAGTTCATTAATGAAATGCTCATTTAAGTGTAGCAGTTTAAACTTGCTATAGAAAAAGAAACCTTGATTCATTCTACCAATTAGAAAAATGTCTCAATAACAATAATTTCTGCATGCCACTACATGCTTTGAATAGTGTTTATGAAAGTATAGTATAGTAATGAAAAACCCATGTAAGAACTTGGTTGAATGGCCCTTAGGTGATGTTAACTCTTGTTCATTTTTCATCATAACTTGATAGTTCTTTAAGCCATTCTTAGGAGCACTCTTCATTTTATGCCATTTTGCAATTATTTTTTTTTTAGCTGCTGAAAGAAGCTACTGAGTCCAGACACAAATGTGAACAGATGAAGCAACAGGAAGCTCAACTGAAGCAGCAGGTATTGTTTTTTAATGGAGTGCTCTTCAATACCAGTTGTGCTGAAAAGAAAATACTGAGAGATTTGTGGTTGTAGTGAACTACATGTTACAATTTATTAGATGCAATATACTACTTGCAAAAAGTATTTGGTATTTTTTAAATTAAGTCTTAAATTTAATTTCCAGTTAGTAACTCTAAAATAGTGAAGTGTGAAGAATAAATTGTAAAGACTTGACATTTTGTACTTGCTGTTTAATACATATGGATAATACTGTTACTGGAAGGTGCTAAACACTGAATTGCTGAAGTTAGTATCCTCTTAAATTAATAGTGTTAATATTACAAAGAATAGAATAATTGAAAGGTTAAGAATCTTTTCATTGAGGTTACTTCTTTACCATACCCTGGCTTCTCTGGAACTGTTTTCTCTCTTCCAAAGGTATTTTTATCATCTTTTTCTTTTTTTTCTTTTTTTTTTGTTTTTTTGTTTTGTTTTGTTTTTGGTCAAATAGCTGTTTAGGACCAGAGAGGCATTTGTTATGCCTAGAAAGGGTTGGCTGGGGATTTTTACTCCTGCAGGTTTTTGGAATTTGTTCCTTACTATTTCCATCCCATCCTGTTGTGAAGGATTAAGAGCAAGCAATGTCATGTTTATCCTTGTTGTTATTGAGGCTGCCCTGGTTTCAGCTGGGATACAGTTAATTGTTTTTTCCCAGTAGCTTCTGTGCTTGGATTTAGTATGAGAATAATCAGATAACACATAGAGGGTTTAGTTGTTCCTTAAGTCCTAGTCAAGGACTTTTTCAGCTTCCCATAGAGGCTGAGAAGTGAGCATAGGCAGGACAAGCTGGTCAAAGGAATAGGCTTCATGCTCAGTATATAAATGGCAGTTGGCCAGGGGACAGGAATCCGGGATCACAACTTGGGGTGGCCTGGGCAATGGGTAGTGGTGAGCATCATCAGGTGGTGAGCAGTTGTATTGCATCACTTCTTTTTGTATTTTTTTTACCATTGTTGTTTTCCTCTTCTGTAACTGTTCTATCAAACTGTCTTTATTTCAACCCATGAGGGTTTTTTTTTTTCCCTTTCCCCTCCTTTTCTCCCTCTTCTCCCTACCCTATTGAGGGCAGAGAAGTGTGCAAGCAGCTGTGTGGTCCTAGTTTCCAGCTGAGGTAAAACCATGACAGAGGTTTACAGAGGAGTGTGCAAGCAGCTGTGTGGTCCTAGTTGCCAGCTGAGGTAAAACCATGACAGAGGTTTAGTAACTTAAAACTGAGTGTCTCCAAAAATAATTATGATATTCAATTTTTTTTCATGCTGTTGTGGTGGTGTTTCCTCTTCCCCAGCTCCTGCTCAAGCCATAGCCATCAGTGGGAGTTGTAATGTGTTGCACCTGGACTTTGGGGGATGGCTGGCAAATGAGCTGCACCTGGACTTTGGGGGATGGCTGGCAACAGCCAAAACGCTATCTGGAGCGCGGTCCTAGATATTTTGTTCCCATGAGAATACAGACAAAACGCTATCTGGAGTGCGGTCCTAGATATTTTGTTCCCATGAGAATATGACTATAGGTCAATTATCTTACTCTATAAATAGTGGACAGCCCAAGAGCCCTTTGAGCTTCCCTGCATGGCAGCAGGCTGCATGCCAGGATCTCCCCTTGAGTGGGAACTCTAGCTTAAGGTTCTGCTCCTCAAGGGTGAGAGATTCCTTGCCACAACAGATTCTCGGTAAGTGACTAATAGCTTGCTAAACTTTGAAATCTTAGCTAAGTGATATAAAGGACTGATTGTGCATATATAATCCTTTAGACATAAACCATTGACCAAGTCTGGGACTAGGATTGCATGCAGCAGCACCTAGACTCCTCTCTGAGAAGGAGTTTAGAAAGCAAGAGGGGTCCTTTCTGAACCTCATGACTCAATGGGAGGGGCTCCCTGACAGCTCATCTGACCCTGTCCTCTGTGCAGTAAATAATCAAGTGTGCCTTGGCATTGAATCTCACAAAACACTCTCACATTTACAACTAATTCTGTTAAATCACTGTTTCACCTTAATAAATATTTCACTACCTCTCTCTTACGAGTGAAGTTAATCACTCCACCCATGACAGCTGTAAATGCTGCAGCAAAATAATCTCTGAGAGTGGAGAGATGGTCTCCAGGTTTTTGTGTGGTGGTTCTGGATCACCTGGTCATTGGCCACACATGAGCTCACCACGTAAGGCAAAGGGGAAATAATAAGGTTAAGCTGACGTAGCATCTGAGAAGCAGCAACTATTCCTTTTATTGTATACTTCTTATTGCTTCAGTTTTGTGAGGTTTTTGTATTGAGTCTCCTTGCAAGCTCTGTTTCATGGCCTTTTTTCATACGTAGTAAACCCAGTTCTTTCCCAGGCTTTCCAGCTGTTACATTTGAAGTGTGTGTGTATGATTACATTTAACCACATATACACAGACATACCCAAGGGTGTCCAGTGACTTGGATTCTTTAATATCCAGATTCTCCAGAATATTTTTTTTTCTGCACTTAGACTTCTATGATTTTTAAGTTGTTTACATTTTATCTAAAATCCTGCTACCTTTTTGTTATGCTTTTTAATAGTAACAATAGGAGTAGTTTCCTGGGGCAAACAGATTTTTATTTTTTTTTGTAGAATAAGATGAGCTAGAAAGTTCAGTCACAAAAATGACAGTCATGATCTACTGTTGACAAAGTAGGCTAATTCCTGTTACAAAATTTCCTCTGCTGTTAGAGGAAAATATAATATTTCTGTGCTCTGAATTGTATTGTCCTGCAACCTCCAATGTAAGAATTGAGAGAACTGATTACTCTTCAGATAGAGTAAGAAGTTCCTAGTAAATGGTAATGGATTCTCAGAACATCAAATTACAACACTAGTAGTATAAGTTGTTTTAATAACAAGCATGATGTAATGTATGTTTTGTGGAAAAACTATGTTAATTAACATATTTTGCAGTTCCTTCTTGATGATTGCCCTTGTCTCGCAATTTTCTGTCATGGAACATTAATGCCCTTCACTTGTTAAAATGTAATGTTTTTCCCTACTAAATTAATTCCTTGTCAATATTCTCTTTCCATGATTTTTGATCACTAGGCAGATTTCATAGGTTGTGAATATAAATTTTGATTTCTGGAATCAATCATGTTTATTTTGTCTCAGCCTTAGTTGTTAGCTTTGGCTGGTTAAGATGGAAAGGTAGGTCTTTTTTGAAGTTTAATTTCACTAACCATGTGCTGAATTTCATGTATATTAAAGTCCGCAGATGCTTGAGGGTTTTTTTTTAGTGTGGAAGCAAAAATGAGATCATGATGAACTGTGATGTCTTCCAACATTCTATAAACCATAGAATATATTTTTCTTTAGAATATATTACTGTTCTATAAACATAGAACTCTCCTTTCATATATAATTTGAGTGGCATGTTTTCAGACAAGTTCTGTATGCTTCTCAAATGGAAATCGTAGAATAGTATAAAAAAAGTTTATCTTCTACTATTTTAATTTTCCCTTGTACCTTAATGTTTTTGTATTTGTATACAGCTGTTCAGATTAATGTTCCTGCCTCTTTCCCAACAGCTTTCTCTTTACATGGATAAGTTTGAAGAATTCCAGACCACCATGGCAAAAAGTAATGAACTCTTTACAACCTTCAGGCAAGAAATGGAGAAGGTACTTATAGGATTATTTAGTTTCATAAAAAGTAATATAAAAACGTATGCTCTTAGTGGGATACATTTTAGATTTTATAACAGCGTTTGCCTTCTGAAAGTATATGGAGTATTTTGACATTTGATTTGGATCATAAGATAGGGCATAAGAACTTGTCATATTATGGAAAAGAAATGTAATTTTTTCTTGTTTTTGACATGCTGCCTAATATCTGAATCCAAATTTCAGTGTTTTTTATCAGAGGCATACAATACTTCTTGGTCTTTTTGGCTGTGCTTGTGTTTTAAAACTTATTTTCCTAGAGCTTTTTATTAGTTGTACTTGAAGGTTGCTAGTCTGTTTCTTTTAACAATCAATCTTGTTTTCTTTGAATGCAGAATCTGCATTTGTGAGCTTGATTTTGTGCAGAAAGACTTTTCTCTAAAATAACTTGTTCAAACTGGACTTGGAAAGTTACAGTACTTTCCAAATGTTGCAACACAGGCCACAAAATTAAAGTCTTCTATTTATCTTTTGTAGATGACGAAGAAGATTAAGAAACTGGAAAAGGAAACCATAGTGTGGCGTACAAAATGGGAAAACAACAACAAGGCTCTTCTGCAAATGGCTGAAGAGGTAATTATCTGTTGAACAGCCATATGGCTAAACTAAAGTCTGCGTCCTAGGGAACATCATACAGTGTTTCAGTTTTGGAGAATTGGAAATAATACACAGTAACCTCTTGGATGATCTGTTTTCTGTTTCCGTGCAAATGGTACTGTTCTACTCAGATGTGGAAGATAAAAAGCTGCTATATAAATCTAAAGTCGTGACGCACAAAAAGCTCAGCCTCATCTTTCCCTGCTCACTGTTAAATTGGTGCAATAACGTGTATGAAATCATACAAGCTGAATGAATTGAACAGATTTTAATATGCTGAACAAAGTTCAATCAGTGCTGCAATAGAAATCTATTTTTAAATAGACAAGAGTGACATGAAGGAAATCCCCCGGGTGGAAGGCATCAGTTACTTTCCTGCAGCGCTGCTGCTTTGAGGGCGTGAGGTGCCGTTACTGAATAGTAGTCCAGCAGGAGAAGAGATAAACCAGTTTCCACAGAAGCCACACAGTTCTGCCTCCACTGTCTAATGCATAGTTAAAGTATATTAGGTGTGATTTTGCTAAACCATCTGCTAGGGTATATAGGTTCTGCTGTAGCACTGCTTATCTTTCCTAACTAGTTTCTTACAAGAACAGAGAGAGCCATGAGTATGATACCTTCTGACCTGGATTCTGCTGCTGGATTTTAAATTTCCCTCTTCTGTGCCCTTCTGCTCCCTGTAGTTGCCATTATTTGGGTTGCAACTGACTGCTTTATGGGCCTTTATATCGGGATTCTCACTGACACTCTGCCCTCAATTACAATTAGCATCATATAGTTCTCATTGCTTGTTTGTAAAGGTGCCTGTTGCCACTCCAGCTTAGACAGACCATCTGAAGTGTAGTGGTCAAGTATGCTGAGCAAATTTGCTCTAGTGCAGCTGGAATTTGACCCACTAGATTAATCAAGACTTAATATTCAGGATTAAATAGTAGTGATTCTTTAAAGAAAAAAAAAGATCAGTTGGATCACAGAGCTTTTATTTTCTTTTGTCCTTCAGAAAACAGTAAGAGATAAAGAATACAAGGGCTTTCAAATAAAACTGGAGCGTTTGGAGAAGCTATGCAGGGCTCTTCAGACAGAAAGGAACGAGCTGAATGAGAAGGTGGAAGTCCTTAAGGAGCAGGTTTCTCTCAGAGAAGCAGATGTGGATCTAGCTGTGCAGGTGTTGCAGTCCTGCACGCTCAATTTCCACGAGGAGCTGGGAACTCCCACTGACACGGAACCAGGGATCCAGCCCGATGTGGAATCGCGTGCGGCAGATAATTGTGAAAAGACTGTCTCGACAAGTCCTGCTCCTGGCACTGAATCTGTAGACTAAAATGAAGTGTAAACACTGTATTGAGAGATATATTTTGTGTATAACTTTCTCTGTTGGTGGTAACTATTTGGTTTTGTGGTGAAAATTTTCTTACTTTTTCTACCATATCTGTATTTTCTTAGAACTACTGGACTTATGTGGTACAGGAAGCTGCATAGCAGCTTTAAATAGCTTAAACTATAAATTTTCCACAACTGTGTTGCACATCTGCCTCATTTTTTAAAAGAAAATATTTTTCCATAAAAGGATGCATGTGCGTTTCCTCCCCACGACACAAATCACTGTCATGGAAGACCGTGTACAGATACAACATTGTTCCGGGGAAAGTAGTGACAGCGTGTCACTTTATTGGTTTAAAGAACAGCATTGGGGTTTTCTTCATTGATTTGACTCTCTAAAGAATACCAATTTCTCCAGTAAATTAATCTACACAAGGATGTCTAATGGCCAGTAAAAGTCAGCTTTCCCCTCTAGTATGTTTTCATATATATGAATGCAAAAGTAAAGGTCCAGAATATAGTAAAAGAGATGTTAAAAGGGTTTCATGTACTTTGTGGTATGAAAAAAACAGCTTTGAAATACATTGATTTGCAGCTGGTGAAACAGGGTGTACGACTTCTTGCAGACTTCTCAGGGTTGTGTTGTAAAGGTTATTTTGGACTGTTTGCCCTACCTGTGAACATGTTAAATATAAATGTGTGAGAAAATGTACAGCAACGTTACGGAGTAGAATTTTGCAGTTGTGTAGCCTACTGCACAAACGTTGGTCACGTTCTTCCCTCTTGGCTGCAGTGTGGTTATCCTGACTAGAGAAATCCGTTACTGTCTAGATAAATCTCTGGATTATCTGAAGGGCTGGAAAATTAGACATTTACTGCTGTAGGTGTGGAAGACCGTGAGTGTGTGGCATATAGGCTTTCTCTAATAGCCTGGTATGCAATGTATTTAAGCATATACTGGTTATAATTGAACATGGAGATTCAAATACTCTTCCTGAAGTACAACGTGGAATTTCTTGCACGTTCAGCCTCGAAGCTGTACCAGTTGGCAGAGTGCCTTCCCAGTTAGGTTATCTGGTAAAGATGGTACTTCAAATTTTTAGAGTAGCATACCACAAGCAAAAGCTCCCTTGTTAACTGTAAACCATATAGTCTTTTCCTAGAAAATTCGATATCCACACTTTGGCTTCTTTTCCTGAGAGAAACCGAGGACCATCACTTAGATTTCGGCAAGACAATGTGTGAAGTAATGACAAGCTACCCTTAACTTCAGTTCCCATGTACTTAATTTTCTAGTTTTGGTTGCTGTCATTTTAAGAAATACAAACGTGTAGCCTTTTCTGGTACTTAAAAGTTCTTTGCACTTATTTGAGAGGGGATTTCTGAATGGAGCACATCTCTCAATGAGCTTCCCAGCCTCGTTGCCCTTGACAGTTTAGTGGCTAAATTACTTGAATGTTCAGGCTGCACTGAGCTCCTGATCCTTTTCCTGTAGAAATGTACATTGAAATAATGTAGCTGTCTCTGAAAGAGAAGTAAGGCTCTGTAAGGCCTGGTGTGTTGTAGCTCATACCACTGAGAGGAACTGTGCAAAACTGACACTTGTGAGCTGGTGGAGCAGAGGGGGAAGCTGGCCATCGTTTCTCCTGGATTGGTGTGGGTTTTGTGCTCGTGGTCCAAGCACAGTGCAGGAATGGAAAGAAGGTAGCATTGAGCAGTCAGTCAAGCTGGACTCGGAGCTTTGAAATGTTAATCATGCTAATCATATGGCATAAAAAAATACTGGAAAGAAGTATTTCAGACTTGCTTTTCAAATGACTTGCTTTATAGGATCAAACTGTTTAAAAAAAAAGGTTGTTGCAAGAACTGGTTTTCAGCTAACACTAAGCGTGAAGTAATTTTCCTGAGGAAAAGTGAAAAAACTTTGTATCTGATGCATCATGCCCTTGGCAAGGTAGGACACGCAGTTTTCTATTTTTACAATTTATTATTTGGACATTTGTATCTTTAACAATCCTTTCTATAGTGCTTGTTCTATATGGAGGCAAGAGTGACTTTTTGGACCCTGCTGCAAGAATATTTTAAAGGGCTTTTAGAGATGTGACAGATGTATAGAACAGCAATACAAATATATTTGCTACTGACTTACTCTGTAGATGAAGCAGAACGCCCCGAGTGAAAGGGTTTTAAATTGGGGATATCTCTTTCTCTTCCCTACCCTTAACATTACCCGTATCATATCAATTTATCTGGCCAAGGTGAGCGCTGCTTGGCTTCCTGAAACCAGTCAATACAGATTCATGCATTGCTTCGAGAGTGGTGTTTTTAAAAAAAAAAAAAAAAAAGTTTAAAAAAAAAATAATACAGATTTCTATAAGGGATAAGCTCAGCACTCTAACAGATCTGCCATACAGCAGGCTCTTGCACTGCCAGTCTGCAGCCAAATTGGCTCCAGTAGGGTTTTTAATTAAACTTGTATTAATGCCTTTCTCCCACTACCATGAACCGTTTAACCTGGGCTGTAAACGGATGTAGCCTGAAATCAGTATCTCTAATTGTCAAAACTCTGGGGCCCGACTGACAGTTTCACCGCGATTAAGCTGCGAAAAGCTAAATGGTATGTGATGCAAGACCCAAATCCGTGTCTACGTACACAAGTGAGTTAGGGCTGTATCTCTGACATTTTGTCCTTCCTTTCATTACACCTGGTTACGTTACAGTTCAATTCTCAGGTGTTGCAGAAAATCTACCTCTTTGGACTGTAGATGGAAATAACTGTGAAAAAAGTGATGCAGAAATCTAGTTTGTGCTAAACACACTGCTTTATTTTTACAACCCATGTCTGCTTTCATGACGAAAAAATTATAAATGAACAGGCAGTTTTTGTTTTGCTTTTCAAAAACATTTTGTAGAGATTTTTCACTAATGTGAATCTGAAATTTTATCTACTCGATTCTGTATAGATTAAGTAAATAAGTATGCTGAATATATTGGACTCTGAGTTTTTCTTTAACATCATAATCACGTCTTCTAACTGGATCTACAGAGCTCGTTCACTCTAACAGATCTGCCATACAGCAGGCTCTTGCACTGCCAGTCTGCAGCCAAATTGGCTCCAGTAGGGTTTTTAATTAAACTTGTATTAATGCCTTTCTCCCACTACCATGAACCGTTTAACCTGGGCTGTAAACGGATGTAGCCTGAAATCAGTATCTCTAATTGTCAAAACTCTGGGGCCCGACTGACAGTTTCACCGCGATTAAGCTGCGAAAAGCTAAATGGTATGTGATGCAAGACCCAAATCCGTGTCTACGTACACAAGTGAGTTAGGGCTGTATCTCTGACATTTTGTCCTTCCTTTCATTACACCTGGTTACGTTACAGTTCAATTCTCAGGTGTTGCAGAAAATCTACCTCTTTGGACTGTAGATGGAAATAACTGTGAAAAAAGTGATGCAGAAATCTAGTTTGTGCTAAACACACTGCTTTATTTTTACAACCCATGTCTGCTTTCATGACGAAAAAATTATAAATGAACAGGCAGTTTTTGTTTTGCTTTTCAAAAACATTTTGTAGAGATTTTTCACTAATGTGAATCTGAAATTTTATCTACTCGATTCTGTATAGATTAAGTAAATAAGTATGCTGAATATATTGGACTCTGAGTTTTTCTTTAACATCATAATCACGTCTTCTAACTGGATCTACAGAGCTCGTTGTATTTGTTTGGACACTCAAGAATGAGAATTAAAAGCTGTGAAATGGGAACTCAAGCGTATGGTTCAAGTGAAATGAAGAGTGGCATTACGGGGTCATGTCGATGGCTTGTGTGTTGCTGGTGGTGGCCAGTACAAGCCACACGGGCAGTGTATGGTAAGAAAGGTGCTGTAGCTGCTGGGGAGAGAGTGGGGGCTCTGGCTGAAGCTGTGGCTGCTGCTTTGAATTCTGCTTCTGCCGTCTGTCTCCAAAACTTTATCTGCCGTAGTTCAGTTGAGTGCGGCGTGGAGAAAAACGTGGGGTTTTCTCTTAAAAATTGGGTTGTCTAGTGACGTCATCAAGGTGCTCCCTGTTGTGTCATACAATGTGGGATCACTTGTTGCTGATGTACAACTCTCTCCCAGTTTCCTAATAATGCTGCAAGTGTCTTGTTTGCCTTTCTGGTGTATTCCCTAACATTTGGCAGCTTCTCTGAACTTGAGAACTAGTTTTTGAGTTCAGTTTTCCTTCACGTATACTTTTTTTCTAGGTAATACATAGAATTTTTTACAGCAATATACGATGATGTGCTCTGTGACTATTTGAAGATGGTATTAATTTTTTTATTAAAATATACATAAATTGTACACTTGTTTGAAGATACCCATCTCACAAAAGCTGAGCAATGTATGTCCAAAAAAATATATAAATTGTTCACTTGTTTGAAGATATCCATCTCACAAAAGCTGAGCAATGTATGTCCTACCCCTGAGCCTTTTCTAGAGCTGTGCCAAGTATTTTGGATTCCTGGTCTGGGTTGCCATCCTTCCTGTAGTTGTTTGCCTGTGGAGACTTGTCTCCACAAAAGGCTCTGCCTCTGCCCCTATATAAGCATCTCTATTATTTCTATCCTCTCCTACTGTGCTTGCTCCAGGGACCTCCTAGACTGTTCCCTCTCAGCTGGATTGTATTTCCAGCCGACATCTGGTAGGTTGATGCAGGAGTCAGATCTACTGATGGTGGTTCTGTGGATCTTCCCCCGTCTTCCCAAATTCCTTATAAAAAGTTGGTTTTGCTAGAGAGAAATTTGGTTATGCGTCACATTAGTAGCTGAGGAAGTTTGCTAGTCCTTAGAGGGTTTTTTTTGTTAGGTTCTAAGTCTCTCCTGTTAATGTAAACGCACATGTGTATTTAACTCTTTTCTTCTGCAGAGTAGCTCTGATGTGAGAACCTCTTTCACCAGCTGCATTCCCAGCCCTCCAGCCCAGTGCTGCCAGGGCTTCATCTCCCTGGCAGGTGGGCAACTGTGTTTGATGTACTTGGAAAAGATACTTGCTTTTAGGCCTTTAGTAAGTTATTCTTCACAGGTACTTTTTTTGCTCCTTTCTGAAAAAAAAATATATATATTTGCTTTTAATTTTCCCATTAGCCACCTTTTTCCTCTTGCTTAGACATGTCTTCTTGAACTGGCTTTTATTGATCTTTGCTGACTCTGGCACCCATCTCGCCTAAAACTCCCAAGTAATTTAAGAATATCGTGCTACTTGCAAAGACTTTTAAGTTCCTTTAAAACTGTTTGTTCCCTTCCAGCTTTGAGGTTGCATGGTATTTTGGATTTCCTGCTCAAACAAGGATCTGGGGTTTGCCTACCTCATGGACTGCGACAGCTGAGTCCTGAAGCAGGCATAATTGAGCATAACTCAAGATTATGCCAAGAATACGGCTCATAAAGCTCTACTTCAAGAAAGTAATTGCATCCAGCATCTAAAATTTTAAATAATTGTTACATCTTGTGATGTTTGCTCAAGATGAGGAACTGAATTCAAGTCCTGCATTTTTTAACCTTATTCTAACCAGAGCCATGTAATAGATAGTCCATACTGATGTAGTTCCCTGTCACTTCCACCAACTTTGTCCTGGTGTTGAGAGTTAAAATAACAACCTCCAAGATACATTACTGGTATTTAATCCATGTAATTTGTTGGGCTTGGGGTGGTTTGGTTGGGTGTTTTTTTTTTTCCCCACCAGCATTCATGTCATAGTGCCTCCTTTTGTGACTCCTGCTCATCAAAAGCTTTTGCTGGCTTTGACTGCCCTTCTCCTGTTTCCTGCCAGAAGGTTACTGAACCTGCCCCTAACCCTGTTCTCCAGCACGTGGTTCTTAGGCAGGCTTGATGTTTAAAGCAGAAAATGATTGCCTTCTGAAGGGGAACAGTAGTTACACGGCTCTCAAACACGTTTTGATGCTTCAGTTGACAAGGTTACCATTTGTTTCGCTGGTTTGGCCATGCCAGGACTAGGGGGGGAACCTTTGGGTTTGCATGTCATTTATCTGAAGGGACAGAAGCTGACTTCGAGAGAATTAAGAGAACCAACTGCATTACACTTTCTAGTGGCTGGAAAGCAAAAGGTGACAGTGGGTGTTGACTAAGTACTTCTCATTTTCTGTGGGGAGTTCACTCAGCTAAGCAATGAATGCACTTCATTCAGCTTATTGCAGCGCTGAAGTGGAGATGTACAGCACACACACCAACACAGCGACCATCTAGTGCAACTGCCCTGCTATAATAAGGTAGGGTATGGAGAAGGGCATAAAACAAATGACAAAAATCACCTGGGATCAACATGTGATACCCTTAAGGGCCTCGCATGCAACAATAAAAGCTGCACAAGTAAAGCAAACACAGTTCTTCATACACAGTAAAGGAGAAACCCCTGATGTTGCTTTTTGTCTCGTTGAGGCAAAATGCAGGACTGATACACACTCTCCAACTTTCGCTGTTGTATAGGTATCAATCTTCTAAAATATTTCAGTATTAATTAGCCCTAACCTCTTCCACCTCCTCACAGAGGTATTTCATTGCAGTTTTAGAGTTGGAAGGGACCATAGAGATCATCTAGTCCACCTCCCCTGCTGAAGCAGGACCACCCAGAGCTTGTCAGAGCATGTTACTCAGGACTGCATCCAGGCGGGTCTTGAAAATCTCCAGAGAAGGGGACTCCACAACCTCCCTGGGCAGCCTGTTCCAGGGCTCCGTCACCCTCACCGTGAAAAAGTTCTTCCTCATATTCAAGAGGAACCCTTTCTGTTCCAGCTTGTGCCCATTGCCCCTTGTGTCATTTCTGTCGTTCAAGTTTCCATTCAGAGGAGCTGGTGATGCAAACCATCACGTACTTAGAGAAGTGATCACAATCTGTGATGCACACACAGTAATGAATTTTTGGCAGGGGGGGGTTGAACTAAGTGATCTCCAGAGGTGCCTTCCAACCCGGTATCACTCTGTGATTCTGTGAACCACCACTACAACATGGGGCTGGAAGTGTGCAAGAGTGCTGCTCTCCAGCTACTGCTCCTCTGAAGAGCTCAAGAGGCTGAAGGTTTTGTCATTCAGCTTCTGGAAACACAGGTCCGTTGAAATAAAATAGCAGCTTTTCAACATAATTTGTAATTCCACTACCATTCACATTATATTTCACTGCAAAGATAAAAGAATTTAGATTGGTGCGGGCTGAAAACCTTAGCGAGAGAAGATACCCTTTATGCTGAAAAATTGCACCAAATATGTAGGTGTTGAGAAGAAGTGAGGAAGTCACCCTAAACTGGCAATTTTTCACTTGAAATTACCTTCTGTAGTTTTTGTTGTGCCTGCACTTCTCAAAATAACTAATACAAAAAAGGTAGGTCTCAAAACTCTACATAGTTCTCTCTGAGATAAATAAAGGCCAGTGGATGGAAAGTTTGCTGGTTTTTTACTCTCCCCAGCACTTCCCAACCTGCAGGAGTAGCTGATGGAATTAAGTACGCTCTGTAAGTACACCTGAAGTAACTATTGTTTAATGCAATAAATAAATATCTTGCTGTAGCCACTGTTCAGGTTGACTATTTTACAACCTTTTTTTTTTTTTTTTAAACTTCAAATTTCACTATTTTTACTACTAACTGCAGCACATAAGCAGTATCTACTTACTGCGGAGGTCACCAGTTTATAAAATCAAAATATTAAGGCTGTAGGATAGACAAAAGAGGCTTAAAAATGACAACATTCCAATGTTTCACAAACATTCACAAACATTCTCCTCAGGCAATAAGAAAGCGTACGGGACCTGCAAAGTAAAACCACAATGGTCCCACAGTAGCACATTCCCAGTCAGTTACCAAAAGGTTTGAATAAGCGAGATGTAGGTTAACTCTTAAATTAAATGCTGGCCCTGTGACCTGGCTGTGGGATCGAACTGTCCTAGAGCTACCAAAGTGAGTCTTGTGGAAGGTTGCCCCTGCTGAAGGGAGGTATGTATCATAGAACAGTTAAAGTTGGAAGGGACCTTAAAGACCATCTAGTTCCAACCCCCCTGCCATGGGCAGGGACACCTCCCACTAGAGCAGGTTGCTCAAGGCCACATCCAGCCTGGCCTTGAACACCTCCAGGGATGGGGCATTATATGTATGTACACATATATTGTACACAATTCAGATTTGTGGAAAAGAAGTCAGTACAGAGATTGTATTTACTGGAGCACATTGAACTGCAAGTATATTAAAGATAATGAAATTATGCTCTCTTCTTGCTCTGTAATGAATTAGCCCTTCCTGCTGCCTTTCAGCTGTACGACAGTAGGTACTGAGTGCATCCCTCAGCCCCAGCTAGCTGCCTCTCCACACTCCACAGGGATGTTGAAGACACCCATCAGTGACCCAAGAGAGCTTCCAGCTTGGAGCTCTTGGTCTCTCAGTAAAGGAAACGAAGAACACTGACAGACATTTTTATTTTAAAAGATAGAGATGTCTGTACATTAGCATTGCATCAGTGCTAAAATGCTTCTTGACAGCATGCTGCTTATCAACCAGACAGGTATGCTTTTGCAACAATTTAACTTTATCCAGTTAACTAGGGTACAAAATAAGGTCATTAAAACACCAGAATGGCTTTAGGCTATTATGAGTGGCTGAGTGGCAACCTGTCTGGGTCTTGCCAGCCACAGCGGTGCTTTGGCAGGTGTTCTGCATCCTGCAGGAGACTGTGTTTCCAACAGGAATGAATTAATGAATGAATCTGAAATAAGAGGCACAGTCTACCGGGAGGGTCTCTAACTCTGAGTCACCAGCTTCATGAGGGGATGTGAGATGTTTCTGGACAGCCCAGGACAGAATCTGCTAGCCCAGTAGCTGCATTGGCTGTCTTCAGGCCTTCAGCAGCAGGTCCCCCTGTACCCGTTGGTGAAACCAAAACCACACTCAGAGAATGCACTCATCTCCTTTTCCTGGATACTGTTTTTACACCCCTGAACACCAGCTAGAGCGAAGCACGGTTAACTGGGTAGTGGCCTAGCTGTCCTTCAGCAGCTTTCACGCTGTTCAGCACCTCACCTCCAGCTGCCACCCACCTGCTAAACGCTGACAGCATCTCTGCCTTCCACGGGAATATTCAAGTGCTTTTGCACCTACCTGCATCACTTTTCGAGGAACCAGTCTGGAAAAAGGTGTGGAAGGAGACACGTCTGTGTGCATGATGACCCAGTGCCAACGCGGGGTGTCCTGGTAACAGCAGGCAGGGAACTCAAAACAAACAGCCTAAGAAGAGCAATGAGAAGAGAGCTGCAATTAGTAGTTCATCCCTCTTTCCCCCCTCCTCTATCATCTGGTTAGTGAGGCAGTAAGAAAAATTAACCACCCAACCATAAAAGGCACACCAAGGTGAAATCACCCATCGTAGGAGTGAATTGCACTGTGGGTGCTGGTGCAAGGCAGCCAGTAGGTCTCCTCAAAGTAAGCCCTGAGGAGCACCAGCAGCAGGAGGGGTCATCTCATAGCACCCAGCCACGTCTGTGCCACGAAGAGCCACTATTGTGCTCTCTGGGAAGCACTTCTGTTTCTCCAGTACCCATCAATCAGTCTGGCCACCAACATCCTCATTTCCTACTGTTCAAGAGCTGTGAATGTCAGAATGGATGTCAAAAGGAAGAAGGACCTGACCAAAACCCAGCCCCAAGTTCAGTGTGTTTAAATTTGCACAGGGCAGCAAATGATAAGCATTAATCAGCACCCAGAGTCCCCCTTAGATATCACTGTGGGGACCTTCCGTCAAGGTAAGGGAAACTGCTGGCCTGCTTATGCCAACCAAGACTTTGGCAACAGATGTTGACTCTCTTAGCTGAATGACCATTAGCCAAATAGGAAAGTTGGCAATACCTTTGCTCTCCATCGTCACTGCCATTCCCTCACAGCACCGGCACAGGGATTATCTGCTGTAGATGATGACCAGAGGAATGCTGGAAGGAAGTTGGTCCTCTCAGTGACACACAGGGGAGCACCTTCCTGAGGAACGGAACGCTGAACCACAGATGTCTAGTGTCAAGTTCCAGCTGTCAACTGCCACCTCTGTCCTGGAAAGGGCTGGCTGTGGCTGAAGTTAGTACTAACATACCAGTACGTGGTACCAGTACTCATGAAAGTTAATTACCTCCCTTGTCAAAATCACCTTTTGTTCATTCCCAACCCATTCCCAAGTATCAACGATTTTAAGAATGGGAGGCAATATTACACCGGTCTATTAGTATCATAGAACAGTTTGGGTTGGAAGGGACCTTTAAAGGTCATCTAGTCCAACCCCCCTGCAGTGAGCAGGGACATCTTCAACTAAATCAGGTTGCTTAGAGCCCCGTCCAATCTGACCTGGAATGTTTCCAGGGATGGGACATCTACCACCTCTCTGGGCAACCTGTGCCAGTGTTTCGCCCCACTCAGCACAAAAAAATTCTTCCTCATATCTAGTCTAAATCTGCCCTCTTTGAGTTTAAAACTGTTATCCCTTGTCCTATCACTACATTCCCTGATAAAGAGTCCCTCCCCATCTCTCTCCTGTAGGCCCCTTAAATTACTGAAAGGCCGCAGTAAGGTCTCCTTGGAGCCTTGTCTTCTCCAGGCTGAACAACCCAGCTCTCTCAGCCTGTCCCCACAGCAGAGGTGTTCCAGCCCTCTGACCATTTTTGTGGCCCTCCGTTCCAACAGGTCCATGTCCTTCCTGTGCTGAGGGCTCCAGAGCTGGATGCAGCACTCCAGGTGGGGTCTCACCAGAGTGCAGTAGAGAGGAAGAATCACTTCCCTTGACCTGCTGGCCATGCTTCTTTTGATGCAGCCCAGGATACTAGATCTTAAGGAGTGTCCAGCCTAACAACTTCCCACACAGAACACAAAGTGAGCTAAATCAAAACTCCTATTCACTCAACTCTCGCTCCTAAAAAACATAAATATTTCCCTCAAATGCCAGCTTTACATTTGTGAGTGGTAGAGCAGTGGGTTGACCCTGGCCAGCAGCTAAGCACTCACACACCTTCTCACTTACACCACATTCCCACAGGGCAGGAGAGAGAATAGGGAGAAAAAAAAAAAAAAAAGTCTTATGGGTAGGAATGAAACACAGTTTTATAGGTTTGAAGCAGTCAAAAAAAAAAAAAAAGAAAGAAAAAAAAAAGAAAATCACTTGCCATTTCCCAGCAAGTAGATCTATGCCCTGCCAGCCTCTAAGCAACAGCACCATGGAAAACCCCCTTCTTCCTCCATCCCCTTTTTTTATTGCTGAACACAACATGGCCAATTTGGGTCAGCTGTCCTGGCTGTCCCCTCCCCAACTCCTGCCCACCCCCAGCTGACATGCTGTGCAGGCCTCCTCAGCAACAGCCAGAACACAGGTGTGTTATCAACACCCTTCTAGCCATAAACCCAAAACATGGCACCATATCTGCTTCTTGAAACAGAAAAGCAAACTCCATCCCAGCCAGACCCAACACAGGTAATTTAAGACACACAGCTTGAGCCTAGTAACCTACTAACTTGGTGAAGTCAGGTAAAGACATCAAGGGAAGTAGTACTTTACATCAAGGGAAGTAGTATTTTCAACATCAAAAACCCCACTGTCACTACCAGTCACCAAAGTCCTCTATTTTTTTTCAGTTGAGCAGAAAGGTAAGGACAGCCAACAATTCATTTAATTGAGGCCTGTCTTGAGTAGCTAAAAGCTTTCATTTAAACTCAAGTTAGACACTAACTTAGATTTGCCTGACTGGCATCTCCCAAGGTGATCCATGACTTGCCTGTAGAACTACGATAAATACAGAGGTATTTTACCTCTACATGGTCGGAATTCTCCAGCTTCTCAGGCAGCCACAGGCTTAGAAGCAAACTGGATGTTTCTCTTGCATTTGTTTAGATAATGAATGCATTTTAGATACCTGCTGATTGCCTCACATCAGTTTAATAAAAAGCACTACAGGAGGGCTCTAATTAAACACAGGTGAAACCAATTCACCAAGACACTGAATGTCCACATTGCCATCTTAGCACCTGAGACAAGAAAAGGTTAAAAGACAGTGATTTCAGCACCACTCCTGAAAAACCCAAAAAAACCCAAAACTAAACTCAACAGTTACTTGAGTCTGCTCAAGATTTGCACTGGAACTTTACAGGAGTCTGCCTGGTCATCCCCATGTATTCCCCAAACCTCTTTCTACACCCATTCTGTTTGTGAACAATCCAAGTTCTCTATTCCAAGTTTTTCCACATCAAGACAACTCTCATCTCCCCAGACCTTTAACTGTGGGTAAACTAAAAATTACACATCTTCATTACCCTGCAGAAATTAAGTTATATTCAGGCAAGAAGGCATTCATCACCTTATGTCAGTGGACAACAATTAAACACACCAAAAAATTTATTTAATAAATTTTATTTATGCAAAGCCAATCCAAAAGTGTTGTGTAAAAAGTGAAAAGCTCTTTTTACATATTAATAAAAACCTTGGTTTTTTTTTTTTTTTGCACATCGTCAGTGTGGGAAGAGTGAGGATTTGACTATTTTATTTACAGGAACCCACTAAGTTTGTTTAAAAATATAGGTATTAAGTAATTCTTATTTTCTCTAAAAGCTAATTGCTGTACAGTATACAATAGCTCAACGTGCCTAAATAACCAAGGGTATCCCATCATAAATTGACTATACAAGCTTTTTGTGCCCAAATGAGAATATTCTCGTTTTGATGTAATGCTTTTGACCAGTGCTTGGGGTTTTTTTGTTGGTTTGTTTTTTCTTTCCAAAAACTGGGGGCAGGGGGGGAGCCTTTTTTTTTTTTCTTAAATGTATACAGTAGTCAAATTATATTACTATGTTACACCCAGTATTTCCTTAAGGAAGAAAAGTTACGTTCCTTGACCCTCCAGTTCGGCTGCTGCTATATCTGGTTCTTCATCATTGTAAATGTTCTCTGCCTAAAGACACAAAATATTACAAGTGGTAGACACAATTGTTTTTAAACAATCTTTTACACTTTATATAAAAAAACCCATGATAGTACCAAGAAGGCACAGACATCATCCCCTTCTCAAAGAGACCCTCTCCCTGCTTTTTCTTAAGGGGTAGCCAAATGTGCATACAGTGGCTAGACTTCAGCAGTTCTCTTCTCACATTGTTTGATTTCAGCAGGATAAGCCTTAGCCATTTAATTCCTTAGCATGAACATTTCATTGTTTGGACTTGTCTCAACCTCATTCTGAACACACAACACAACTTAAAGAAGAGGTATTAAAAACTGAAAGCCTGCCTTCAGTGAAAGCACATTTAAGTCTGTTACAATTTTTAACTTGTTATTCCCAAGTGATTTTATTCCACATTTGTAAGATAACTGATCAAATTCCTATAACGCAAAATATGAACTAACTGGAGAGTTAAAAGGCATCTTGCTTCACAGTCAACATGCGGGGGGGGGAAAATAAAGAGTAAGTCTTGGGTAGTATTGGATATAAGTTTGCAACTGCCAGATTTATTCTTACTATTAACTAGTACTCAAGACTTGAAGTCAAGAAAAAGCTAGCGATTGTATCTATTCAGGTTGGTTTAGTCTTTGTTTCCTTTTGAAAGCCTTACTCTCCAAACTAACAGTGTAAGAAGGCACAAGCTGCCCCAAGAAGAACAAGCCATTTCAGTTTCATTTATGCAACAAGCTTCCGAGCAATTCCAGAGCTGCTGTGACACTCACCATTTGCCATATCTGCATTATGTTGTCCTCCGACACAGAACAGATTACCCAAGGCTCATTAGGATTCCAACTGAAGTCTGAAATTTTGGCAGTGTGTCCTCCATGAATAAACTGTTGAAAAAACCACAAGCTCCAGTGAGCCATTTCATCTTTATAGAGAAATCTGTTAAATCCCAAGGTTCAGAACTTAAATTCATCATGCTAATGACAACACACAGAAGAAAAGCTTGCTACTAGAGTCACAATACAGAAATGGTGCGCTCCATCCATTGCTTATGGACAAGGATGCCATTGCTGAGATGGCATTTAAGTCAACAGTTCATCTTGTTATAACAACTGACACCCCCAGAAAGGTGCTACTTCAGGTAAGGTTGGCCTGTGAAATCCAGCCATATTTTATATCCATTACCTCATATAATTATATGAACACTTACACAGTTACACAGGAAATGAGGAAACAAAACAGGAAGTATTTCTAATTGTTTCCTAAGGAAGCAAAACAAAACATAAACCTTTGTACTTTCTACATCAGTAAGGTGTTATATGGGACCTAACCAACCCAATGCAAGGTAAACAATTTGAGGCCTTGGCTTTATACACATTTAGTTATAAGAAGAGTACAGACAAGCACATGGCCAAACCATTAATATGTTCAACAATAAAGATGTGTAAATCACGCCCCAACAGCTTTGAAAAATAATAAATAATCACTGCCTTCAGACCTGAACAGAGGAAACCTACTGCCAAGCGAGAGCAATGGACTGAAAACTGGAGAGGAGAAAAGATTTAAGAACTGCTGCAGTTTTAGCAGCACAGTCATAAGGCATCGTGCTGCCACATAGCACGTCAGCAGACTGAAACCCCAACAAAAGCATACCAGCAGCTCAGGAGGCCCATCTTCTGCATCCTCTGCAGACTGCTCTTCTCCAATTTTACTGTAAGAAAGTAGTTTATACCTTTTATTAATAATGAAAATCACATCCTGTATTAACAGTTCCTAGCCTTTGTTTCCAGTATTTGCTTTTGCTACTGGTTTTTCTCACTGCCAAATAACTGTAAGCTTCAGGTATAAAACGTCAACTGTTTGGTGTTATCACTCCTGAAATAGAATCTAACTTGTGAAGAACATGGAGGCAGAAATCATTTATTACTAAAGACAACAGAAAACAATTCTATCAGTAAGAAACCCTCACAGAGAAGTAACATTAGAAGTACTGCGCTGCTTCTACTGTATGCCCAGAGGACCAGGTCCAAGTTAAGCAAACAAGGCAGGCTACAGAACAGCACAAATGTAGTTTACTAAATAAAGCAGCCCTGCAGCCTTAAGTCTATCTGTTCATACATACTAGAAGGAAATGTTCTTTACCTCAGATCCCACACGTTAAGCCGACGATCAGTACCGCTTGAAGCAAGAATGGTTTCATTATGAGGAGACCAGTGAACCTATTGAAAGAAAACAACTTGACTGGAGCAAAGTTACTGAGTTCTAAAAGCATGTCCTAGAAAACTGTCATCAGCACCCAGACAATAAATTTCAACAACTATACTCAATACAGCAGCTTCTTCCAGCATGAAGGATATCCTATAGCTCAAATAGAGTGTTTTAAAGTTTCTCAAGTTGAACAACCAACATTATTTCACTATTACCAATTTAGCCTATCATGAAATTTAATTGTCCAAAATTTACTGTTACTTGCACCTACTTAATAGGCAGAGCTCACAATATTAAATTTGAACCCAAGTTCCCTCTACAGCAGGACATTTTAGAGGAACCTTCTACCTGAACTGAAGGTACTTGCAAGCTCCCAGTATCTTTTTAGCAATAAGCTGACTATTTGCTTCAGAGTCAAGTGGGGAAAGAAACTATGTGGTACTGTCTGTATTTGTTGAATGAAAATTTGCTATTTAATGTTGAACAGACTTATTTATTGTGATTGGTCACTGTATGGAAATCTACATGTTCTTGTCCAAATCAGCAGTCTTCTATTGTTTTCCTACAGCTTGTGAGAAAAGTTTACCCACCTGAAAAATTTCATCTTTATGTGACTCAAAAGAATGGAGTTTCAATTTTAAGTTCCGAAGATCCCATAAAGCCACTGTCTGGAAGAAGTAACAAGAAATTGTTTTTACTATAATGCCTATAGAGTTATTATCTAGAATACTTATGAATTTAAAGTATACACAAATAAAAACCTTGTCAGCAGAACCAGTTGCTAGAATGAACTCGCTGTAAGGATTGAAGGACAGACAGTTGACCTCAGCTGTATGAGCATCTACAGAATGACTTGGTTTGGATGTGGTATTAGATCTTGTGTCCCAACTGTTGCAGTGAAGGGTTTGGGGAAGGGTAAAGGGCAGGGAAGAAAAAGAGTGAACAAACATTAATTTTCACAAGAGGTTCCTTTTCACTACACTACTGTCCTGGTTTGACAACAACTACACATTAGTTTAAGAGACTACATTATTGCTAAACTTAAGTCTAAAGCTACAGTTTTTATTCCATAACCTTTCAGTATTTTGTGTCTATTGTGCATGAGCAGCTTGCACAGGGAAGCTGACACATATATTAATTTCATCTTATTTTCAAATGATACAAATACATTAAAACTGCTTAACTCCAACTTACATCATAAGCTTCTGGTCATCCGCCACAGATCCAAAGAGAGATTCATGGAGCAGATGCCACGCCACATCTTCTACTACTGCAGAGTGTCCAGTAAAAATTGCTTTCGCATCAACAATTTTGCCTTCTTTTGGTCCAGCACTTATATCCCATAAACACACAGTCTGGAAGTAAGAGCCATATTCTATTGTTACTCTGTCTGACTGTATCATCTTTCAAATAATAATCACATTCTACACATAAGCAGAGAGATGACACTCCCTAAACAGTTCTTTGTTTTTGAAAAGGAACCCTTAATGTGTCATGAGAACTGAGCTAAGTTATCAATCAGTTTTCTGCAAATTTCCAGACCCAAGGATTATGGTCACAAAAGCAATTCACATTTTTAAGCCCACAAAGAAATTTATAAGCTATTAGTTCAATTGATCTTTGAGAGTCTTACTAATTTATGGTCTCAGAACCAAGTGAGTTTAAAGGGTTGTTATGCAACAATTTGTTTCAGCATACAACTATAAAAACACTCTGTTCTTAATCAAGAACGTTACAACGAAGTGATTGTTGATTACAGCCTAAAGTTAACTGGCAGCTTTTAGAAATATAATTACAGTATGTGAGAGTTTCCTCACATAACAGTATGCAGCTACACTAACCCAGTTTTTCTCTAATTATCCATTACAGCATAAATTAAGAACAATTGTTTGGCTGTGGTGTTTTGGGGGGTTTTTTTAGATAGGGGAAATGATGTGGTTTTTACATGATCATCTGACGCACTGAGAAGATGTCCACTCAAATTTGAGTTCCATGATAAGCCATAGCCTTCCTTCTGGTGCCCTCTTAATCTAAGGTCAGGGTTACACTCTCCACTTGGGTCTGAAAGAGAGGAAATTCCTTCTGTTTAACTTCAAGTTGCACATCAATCTGTAAGAGCATCATTATCCCCTAAGAACTTTATGTCCATTGCAATAATCACATTTTATATATCGGCCTCTTAGTAAAGTGCTGCATTTATCAAGATTCTCTTACAATACTGAGAATAACCAGGCAATTAAAGTCACCAAAGATATGGACCTTCTTATTTGGATTCCAAAGCCCATCACCTCTCCTCCCAACCACAGTTTAATACAAGTTCACCCCTCAATGACAAGTGGCATTTTGCTTAAATTCAAGGAGTTTGACCTACCTGGTTTTGAAGGATGTTTAGTGTAATCAAATACCAACACATCAGCAGATGGTGTTTTTGTAGCAATGATGCAAGGATTCTGCGGCATGTAACGAGCACGGTTTACTTCACCTTCATGGTTAATTTTGATCTCTGTTTCAATTTTGCCAGTCACAGATCCAAAGCCACCAAACTCTACATTTGTCAGAAAAGAGCCAGTTCATCACATCAACTATTTTAAATAAGTGAAACAGCGTTTCATGCCATCTCCCCTACTCCAAGAAACAGTGGTAAGTATCTTATCATGAAGCCTATGAAAGAATAGCATCACCTGACACAACAGCATTAACACTTTAGATATTTTGCATCCCTTATGATATAGACTAAAGCTCTGAAAGAGTTTCTATTTGAGTTAGATGTGTATCAGTTCTTACCAGAACTGACAGAGCTGGCAGAAATGCTATAGGAATTGTACATCCTAACGTTACCTAAGTTTTTCTAAGGTTCCTCTTCTTAGTCACAATTAATGATCCAGAATTAGTGTAAATTGATAAGTATATGTCAGCTTTAGTATTTAACAGAAAATCAGAATACCATTAGACAGAGCACTTATTAATGCTATTTCTAAAACCTAATCTAAGAATGTATGCATTGCCCACCTCCTTTGTCGCTGTCATATTGTGAAGTATCAAACTGATCATCGTTGGGAATCTGGACTCTTGCAACAACCAGATGGTTCTGTTCATCAGACGTGTGTGTTCCCAAAACCAGCCAGTGCAGAGCATAATCCTTCCCTTCTGGCCTGTTTAGAGTAATAAATGAATAGAATAAAGTTACATGCTCAGTTCCAGAAGTTCAATAGCTAGCATCAACAATACTCAAGATTCAAACTTCTTCAGGGAACTAGAAGAGAGAGACTCATGTAAATGACCCTTTCTTTGTCACAAGAGACTTGTGCAATATAGTGAACTAGACTCTGACATAAGCAAGTCAAAGATGCAACCAGGAAGGCTAGAGTGACAATACAAATCAGCAAACACTGCCACTATGGCTTGAAAGGGACAATTACAATTTGCACAGTAGTTACAGGCGACACTAATACCTACTTCTGTCTTTAATTCCCCTGGCAGTCGCATAGTATTGAATAAGAAAAGTATCAATACTACTTTCTATAAAACACAAATACTTAGGACAAGTGGCAACCTATTTTAGTTAGTTCTCAAAAGCTCTTACCAGCTATTATTTTATTTCAGAGGCTCATTTTTAAATGCTGTACAAAGCCTAGCTAACTAGTCTCAACTTCTTCTTCTGGTGGTGAAATGTAACATTTAGTAGTAAGTGAAAGGCTGGATGGACACTGCCATTTATCTCTGAAAGGAAAAATTTAAACAGTCAAAGCCAAGCAACTTATGAATTCTTGAAAACAACAAACTAATTATGCTGTCTAAGTCCAAGCAAACAAGAATCATTTGGGCAATCATAAACCACCACAAGTATTACTACACCAGTTCCGCCATCATCATACATTTTGAGGGGGAAAGAAAAATACAAAACAAAATAAATAAAAAAAAACAAAACACACAATGCACACACACTTACTTGTATCAGGAACAGGTGTCTCATCATGCCAGGTGCCATACAAAGAGGCAGTCCTTGCCTTAAATGGCTTACATATTTTGACACTGGATAATTGGAAATACCAGGTTTTAAATTGAATATTAAGTCAATCTGCAAAATACGAGGCAAGCAGAAGTGTTCCTCATAAGGGCTCCACACCCTCACATCCCCACTTCATTTTCTCCATGCCATAAGGAGTTAGCTCACATCTCTCAACATCTTCCCCAAACATTCTGGTACAAAAAATTAAGTGATCATCTAACCACCAAGTATAGCATCACATACATAAGGTGGAATTATAAAAAGAGACCAGCCTCTAATTATTGCATGAACTTTACACAGAAGATATTTTAAAACCCAGCTGTATCCAGTTTACAACAACATGAGGGACCTGGCTCTTGTCCACTACCTCAATGGAGCCCCGAGTGGTTGCTGCAACAATTTATGTTCTATAGTACCTGGCACATGAACAGACTCTATCCCCGTCTTCAAAATTCTTTAAGAAAATAACCAGCGAGCCCACAATTTTCAGAGGGATGTGGAAAAATGGGAAATTAAAATATGCAAAATCAACAGTGAGCCAGGAACAGAACTAGTATTTGAAGCACCAGTTTTAGGACAATACTCTCTTAGATAAGTTCAGGCTTAAAACAAAACAAAAAAATTGGGAGACAGATACTATAGCTTCTATAGAATAGTAATATGTAGTGCACAGGAGGAAAACTAGTCGTCAGGATAAAGCTAAGTTGGCACTTAGATTTCTCTGATCAGAATTAACTACCGAAGGGCATTAGATAGCTTATGTATCAGTAAATTGAGAACGATTTCGCTCCTCACACCTCATGACATTGTCTGCTCAGCTAAGCTAGAGTTCTGTAAATTATCAACTTGTGACTTTTTTCCTCAAAACCTCTGCATACTCAAAGGGTTTTTGAAGTCGTAAGCAAAATAAAATGTTGTAAGCTCACACAGAGCAGCCTAATGCAAATTATTCTCATCTTGCACGGGTTTTATCCTCACATTACCCGACAGACACAGTGAGCAGAGGCAGAAAGAGCAGTGGAACGAGCAATAGCACATAGCCTCAGCTCCTGCTTTGCAGACTAAGCAAACCGGCAGCAGATCCCTGTGCCTTCCCCGGCGCCTTCCGGGCCTCTCCTCCCTTCTCTCACCTGGTCACATCAGGCAACCACTGCACGGTGAGGCTGGGCCACTCCAGCGCGTGTGTCATCACCAGGTCGTACAAGAAGGGGGTGTTTTTCTTCCAGATCTTGTACTCCTCGCTGATGACGCGCTCCTCCACCGTGTCCTCCAGCACTGCAGGGAAGAGAGGGAGGTGAACCGGGGGCTCCCGCCACAGGCCAGGGCTATAGCGGGGAGGGCGCGGAATAGGAGAAGGGGGGTCCCGAGGGGCCCTCAGGGGCGGCCGCCGGGGGAGCAACCGCAGCCGCCCCACCCCGCCACCATCCCGTCAGAAGCCCCTCGGAGAGGAGGCCCAGAAGGGCTTCAGTCTCTCACACACACACACACACTCGCTTCCCGCCCCCCCCTCCCCAGGGCACACGCGTCCTCGCCCCGCCGGAGAGAGGGGAAGCAGGGGGGTGTCTCCTACCTTCCTTGCTCGCCATTTTTGGGTGGGTGTGTCGGCGCACAGCCGGGGCGCGGCGCAGGAGGCAACAGTGAACGACGGGGAGAGGGAAGGAGGAAGGGAGCGAGGCCCGCCGATGCTGACG
>NW_015091257.1:13253330-13275039 GCF_001431845.1 Calidris pugnax
GCTCCAATCAGGCGCCGGCGCGCGCGGGGTCCACGCGGCACGGGGCGGGGGGCCGCCCTAACCCGCCGGGAGGGCGGCGGCTGTGGGGCCTTCACCCGCCCCGGGAGCGCCCGGCCTCCGTCCCCTGAGGGGGCTGACGGGGCGCCCGGGGGTGTCTGTGCGGCGGCCCCGGGAATCGCGGTGTGGGGCGGAGCGGAGAGGACGAGGAGGAGCCAGGCGGCCGCAGAGGCGGGCGGGGGGAAGGCGGGCGGGCCTGGGCGCCTTGGTGCCGCGAGGTGGGGCTGTAGGTAAAGCGGCTCGGCCGAGGGTAGGGGAGCAGTAGGCGAGCTAACGGGCTTCGGGTGACTTCGTCCGGGGAGCAGCCTGCCAGCCCCGCGCCAGAGACCGCCGCAGGGCAGCCGGAGCGAGCTCAGCTCGCACCGGGGAGGCCCAGGCGTGGGGTGGGCTTTAGGCGTCCGGGTTTGATGAGCGTGAGGCCGTGAGTAAGGCCGAGAGGCCGCCACAGGAGCTGTACGGAGCCGTGCCGACCGCAGCGGCGTTAATAACAGCTTTCTCTGCTCGGACGGTGCAGCCACACTCGCCGCAGAGAGCACCGGCGCACACACCTAACCCCCCTAATTAATTACACGAACGATGGTGCTACGGCGGTGGTGGCTCCGCAAGCCAAACTGGGAACCTCTCCCGTCAGTACTGCTGGGAAAGAGCAGAGCAAAATGCTACCCACGATTGTAACTTGTACCCGTCTTCCTTGCAGGGGGGTAAAAGAAAAATTGAAAATTCAAGAGGTGTTAAATAAAATCCCTCGAAGCACTCAAGAGGGGGCGAAGAACAAAAAAACATTTGTCTTGCCCTTCTCTTCAAAATACGCAACTTGTTACTGCTGCTCTAAGGGAGATTTACCAAACAGGGCATCAGTCATAGCACGTTGGAAGTAGAAATTGGGGAAGCGGGAGTAGTTGTATTATTACTTAAATCAACCATTAGTTTTTCACGCACAGAACCCAGGGTACCTTCAGAAGGGAGGGACAGTGCAGTCAAGGAGAGGGAAATGAGAACAAATGACTTTTTCTACAGAAGCGTCCAAAATAAAAAATGCAAGATGTCCTTGCCACCGATCAGAAATCATGATAATTTACCCATTAGAAGAGAGAAGAACTGCCCACATCTTTAACGTGGGTTAAAAACCCAGCCTGGCATGAGTGAAGAGTAGAGCTGGGCCTCGTGGAGGCAAGGAGAGGCAGCTGTACCTGGGAGGTTTGGGATAAACCCGGAGGGGTCGGGATGCGGGGTGGTGTGCGGTGCAGGGCTGTGCTCCGCCTGTGGCGCAGGGGCTGCGCAGCCTCTCGCCGCCGCAGCGGGTCTCTCTAAACCGTGCTCCCTCTTACGCAGAGGTTTGGGGCTTTGGCGGTAAAATAGAAATTTCGTGGAGATACCTAGCAGCTACCAGGCAGCCTATCTGCATTCGATATAAATTTAAGTTTAGCGGCAAAGAGCAGCAGTCGGCCTGTGTTTAGTATGTCTTAACCTTAAATTATATATATAATCCTTAAATTATATTAAAAACTTGGCTATTAATCCCACTTTACAACTAGAAATCATAGAATCATAGAATGGTTTGGGTTGGAAGGGACCTCAAAGATCATCTAGTTCCAACCCCCCTGCCATGGGCAGGGACACCTACCACTAAGTTGCCCAAAGCCCCATCCAGCCTGGCCTTGAACACTGCCAGGGATGGGGCATCCACAGCTTCTCTGGGCAACCTTCTCCAGTGTCTCACCACCCTCACAGGAAAGAAATCTGTGAGTAAAAATGGTTACAGAGGCAACAGTTGAATAGTTACTATGTTTTGGCAATGGTGCTGAAGATAACAGAATGTTGCTTAATTTTCTAGAAGAAATGCATGTTTGAAATATTTGTAAGTTGCAATTAGGGCATGGAAGATACTGAACTGCATTAGTGAATCCTCAGTCACGTAGTATCAGTCAGTCTTACCAGAGTTTTAAATCCTGTTGTCTAATAGGGTCAGTGGAGTTGTCTGACTACTGTGGCGAGTGACACAGCTTCTTTTAAGCAGTGATACACAAATAAAATGCATGGCTTTTCCGCCATGCCCACCCAGCCTTTCTCTTCTTCTCTGTTTCAGCCACCAACTAACCGAGAGACCATTTAATTTAACCGCTTTTTATTCAGCTTGAATGAGCAGTGCTTCCCACAGGTAACAGCCTTAACTAGGGTAGGTCTTTCTGGCAGCTAACACTTTCCAGCTGAATAATGGAAATAGAGGCAGTTAAAAATCAGGTTAGATTCTCCCAAATCCCCCTAAACATTCAAAGGAACTTTTTGCCTCCAAATTGCATGGGTTTTCTTACCGTGTTGTGACTTGGAGTCTTTAGATGAATTTTTGCTTAAGTAGTAAACTCAGGGAACTGAATCCTGTATCGCTAAGGCTCATATGCTTTGAGTCCCAGAAGGGGAGGAAATTGGCTCCGTAGCGGAGCACACTGTACTCAGCTAGAGATAGTGCCAGGAGAGAGGGGAATACGCAGCCAACAAAAAGCTGGCATTTTTTAATTTCTCTCCATGAGGACACTCTTCATGGGCTGAGCCTTCTACGTCTGTACTCCAGTTTTTCAAACAAAGAATCCAGTTATGGAAAAAGTTTATGTCTAGGAGAAGCTGGAGAGTCAGAGGCTGGTAGGAGCAGCTGAAGGCTGCAGCATGGGAACTGGGGAAGAAGGCTGAGGTAGGCAGCCAGCTCCTCAGACAGGCAGCCTTCCCTAATCAGCCTTTGCTTTTTTGGCCAATCTTCCTCTCAAACCTGCACAAATTGGAATTAAAGTTATGCATGGCTTACTTAATCAAAATGGGAATCTTGTCAAATTAGTTGGAAGCTGCAAAATAATCCCCTTCGTAGGAGTGCACAAGTGAGTGTGTTAACAGACACAGAGCCTTGATCATACAAGATGTGTTACCAGCTTGCCTTTGGCAACGCTTACTAGTTGTTTTGGTATTTGCTGCCAAGTATGTGTCTACTCCTGCAAAGTGCTGAGGCCTTCCTAAAATGTTGGAGAGTGAAGACTGAACCTTTCAGAGTCTGTATGTTGTTGCAGAGCGTTGATCACTTAAACCTCAGATACTGGATAAAAGAAATCTCTGTCAGGCTTCCTGGCTTTAAGTGACCTCTGTTAGCTCTCACTGAAGAGTGATTACATGGCCCTTTGAAAGATCAAGCCTGTATGAGCATTTGGGTGGGATGCTGTTTGTGGTTTTTGCTATAAACAGCAGTATTTTTTGCCACAGCTTACCTGGAATGCGATGGGGAAAATATGAATTAATTTTGGGAAATGATAAACAAAAGTGTCCTTCCATGATGTCATGTAGGGCTTGGCTAAACTATAAATGAAGAGAGGAATTGCTCCCCGATCCTCCACAAATTTTTGCAGGCTTGGGTTAGGATCTGCAAATTGAGTTGGATTGTAATAGGCTGCCAGCACTAGTGCTAGCTTTGGTAAACAAAACCTGTTACAACTTTATATCAAAATAGTTGGTATGTGACCAGCACAGTTCGCTTCTCCTTGCTAGCAGTTATACTTGGACACAGCCAAATTTTGTTTTAATTTAAATCCACACAACAGAAATCCCAGTATTAAGTACTTTTCTCCCGTTGAGATTGTAATGTAAAAGACAATTTATAAACAATACAGCTATTAAAGAAGGCACATCATGGACTCTTAGGTTGGTTATTTGCAATTCATCAGCATGGTCATGTCTGTGACCACACATCTAAAGCACATCCTTTGATTCCCACACTTTGTAAGGAAAGTAATTATCCAAGGCTATTGTTCATCACTTGCAGTATGTGTAAAATGTATGATAAATTAGTTTTGAAGTAAAAGAGTGACTTGAATCGTAAGCTTTACTTTATTAAGCTATAGTTCCTTCAAACCTAAGCATAAAATATTGCGTTTTCAGTTCAGTAAAAAAAAATCTGTCTCCTGCATCCTCAATTGTAGGTGCTGCATCATGCTTCAAATCGCTTGGTACACTTAGGAAGAATTATATGCAGTTATTAATTTTCAGCTTGAAGACACATATGATGATTTATTACCCTGCAAAGAATTAGCTGGCTTGCTGACGCTTATGTCTCTTATACATTATGCAGAGCTGATGGATGTTCATAGCACAGCTCAGCAAGTAGGTGTGGGTGTTGCTGTGAATGACCATCTCAATCAAAAAAACTGTTTAAAGAAAATCAAGTTTGCACATGTCAGGGTTTAACCCCAGCTGGGAACTAGGACCACACACAGACACTTGCTCACTTCTCCCCCTCCCCAGTGGGGTGAGGAGAAGAATCGGAAAAATAAGGAAAACTCATGGGTTGAGATAAAGACAGTTTAATAAGTAAAGCAAAAGCCCCATGTGTGAGCAAAGCAAAGCAAGGAATTCATTCACTGCTTCCCATCAGCAGGCAGGTGTTCCGGCACCCCCAGGAAAGCAGGGCTCCATCATGCATAATGGTTACTTGGGCAGACAAACACCATCACTCCGAACTTCCCTCTTCCTTCTTCCTCCAGCTTTATATACTGAGCATGTCGTCATTTGGCATGGAACATCCCTTTGGTCAGTTGGGCTCTGCTGTCCCAGCTGTGTTCCCCCCCCAACTTCTTGTGCAGCCCCAGCCTGTTCACTGGTGAGGTGGTGTGAGGAGCAGAAAAGGCCCTGACTGCTTAGCAACAGCTAAAAATACCAACGCACTATAAAAAGTATTTCTCATCCCAAATCCAAAACAGCACTGTACCAGCTGCTAGCAAGAAAGTCAAGCCCATCCCATCTAAAACCATGACAGCACAAAAACTCAAAATTGCCCATTGGAAAAGTGAAGTAGCAGCCTCAGCATTTATCATGCTCTTAATATATTTGCTATCATTGCATAGCTTCAATACCCCGTTTGGAATAAAGCATCATTTTCATCAAACGTGCAGATAAGAAAAGCACACCTCAGTTTAACTGGTGCAAACATCCATTCAGAATTTCTTAAACTGTGACTGTGTTTATTTTTCCACTCCTCATCCACTATTTCTTTGTATTTACCTAGTGATTATTATCTCCCCAGTATAAATCATGCCTAACCAACAGCCTGCTGTCACAGCCAATCTTGAGCTGTAGCAGTGTAGCGGTGTCTTGGACTTTTTTGTTGGGATTTGTCTAATGACAGCACGTCTTTGGCAGTTCATTTCTAAATAGGCTTGGCTGTGTTTTGTCCTGATGTGCAATGTATATCCACCTGGACACGTTCCTGTGCAACCTGCTCTTGGTGGACCTGCTTTGGCAGGGGGGTTGGACTAGGTGGTCTCCAGAGGTCCCTTCCAACCCTCTATCATTCTGTGATTCTGTATGTATGCTGCATGGCCATGTGCAATTGATAGCTCTTTTTGCAGCGAATAAAGTACATTTGTAGAAATGTCAGCACTTAGGAGAAGGTGTAACTCACTCCAATTGCATCCAGCGTTGTAGACAAATACTCCTCTTGCACTTTCTAGGTGGGATTGTTCCCACAATTGGGATGCTGTAGTGGGAACTCATCTGCATGCTTTGGGTAACCAGCACCATTTATCACACTTCCAGCTATCCATCATAGATTGTATTGAATTTCATGCTGCAAATGAGAAGGAATCCAGCGGCAGCCTTGCTGCATTCCATTAATATTCAGGAATATGCAGCGCTTTATCTTTGATGTAGAATATGTTTATGTTGGAACATAAAAACTAAGCTTGTTCTCATATAGCAAGCCTTCCCCTCCCCCTCCCGAAATAACATTAACACTGCGCTAAGCCCAGACTAATAAATCCCACCCTGCTGAACACTTTTTTGTTGCTTGCCATGGACATGGCAGCGTTCCCTCAACACCTAGGCTTGCTGGGCTATTTCTGTACTCTGCAGTATTTGCTTATAATTTTCTATGCAGTTTTTAAATAATTCCATATAGAATGGCAGGCAATTATTTGAGAGGTAGGTATCAACGTTCACGTAACTGGCTTGGTACCCTTTTACTGATTTTGCACAGAGTGGTGAAACTGGTGGAACTACTGAGGAGCAGGGGGCGTATGTGAGTAGTTTTTAACAGGTCATCTTATGAATCAGTGCTGCAATGTGTGCTGCTTTGCATGCTATACATTTCCAAGAGGACGTCAGATGTGCTTTCGTTGTATAGTCTCCTGTAGTTCTGCAGCCCACTGGCCTGGACAGGTGATTGCCCACATGTGGAGTTTACAGACCTGTAGGATATTAAAAGAAATGGCAGAGGATATTTTTGCTCGGCAGAAAATACTTTGGCTTTCTGACAGAAGTAACAGACATGCAAATCCGTTAAACAAACAATCTATTCTCCTAAAGGTGCAAATGCTTAAATGAGTGCCAACGGGGGGGGGTTTCAATAAAATGGAAGGAGACCTCTGAGGCTTCCAGCATTTGGCTCAGTGGAGTTCCTCTTTGCCTGTTGCCCTGGCCTCCCTGCTTGTGATCTCAGAGGAATTTGGGGAGCAGGAATGGGGTAGTTCCAAGCCTGTGTACGGGTCACAGGAACCAGAAGAGACTGCAATCCAGAAGCTGCTGTTTTCAGTTATATGGAAAGGAGTTGAGGCAAACTGCTGCTCTCAATGATGTGCTGAAGTATTGTGAAGCACAGGAAAGTCTAAGTCTTCTGTGCCAAAGAAGGTGAAAGGGAGATGTTTATTATAATCCATTTCCTCTTCATCTTCTACTCTTGGGCTTAAAAGCCTCTACAAGTATTCTGTGAAGGAACGTGATTTCTGCCTTCTAATCTTTGGGAATGTCTCTCCCCACCTGACCTTCCCGGCCTTTTTTCAGAGACTTCTCTGAGGTCACCATATGGTTTCTCTCTTTGTTCTTCACTCTTTTGAGACTTGAAGCAGTTAATAACAGCATTATCTTCAAGGTTCTGGATCTCTCAGAGGTGAATCTACTGAGACAGGACCTATGCTGAGCAGTTTTAGCTCAGTGATCAGCTTCTGTGGTAATGAAGATTTTTGTTTGTTCTGTTTGATTTACTCAGTCATTATGGCAGGACACCCTCAGGTGCAGTCCTCAGAAGCTCTAGAGATCTTGAATTTTATATGCTCTCTTCTTTCCAAGGTGTTTGAATACTGAGAGCCATAGTACTGCCCCGAGCATGTAGTAATGGATAGGTGTTACGCCAGATAGCTGTACAGCTTTTTACTTTGGGAGGCAAAGGCTGGGGCCAGATTAACCATGGAGTCACAGTGTGTTAGGGACATCATAGGAGAAGGAAAAGGCAGATAGAAGATTTGCTGAGACCCAGGTTGGTGCCTGTTTGCGTTTCTGCAGTCAGTTTTAAAACTGGTGGGTACCCAAGCATCTTAGGATGACTCAGTGAATAAACTTTGCTGCAGTTTATGCTGGTTACTCCCAGTGGTGTCTGCAGCTGAAGCAGCACAGCCACATGTTCAGAAATGGAAGAAAAGAAAGATAGCAGCACTGCCCTGTCAGATCAGAACTGTGCTTGAGCATGTTCCGCAATTAGCAGTCTGCCTTATATTCCCTGTGGGCCAGTTCAAAGTTCATCATGCTGTTAATGCCATTTTGCAATGCATTTCAGCGTATGCTTTTATGAACAGCTTAAGCCAGTCTAAGACCATAATGCTGCTAAAAGGAGCAGACCTGGTCTCCCCTCTCGCTAGCCACTCTTCTGCCCCTGCCCTTGTGTCAGCGCTACCATTCGCGTGGTCAGTGGGGAGCTGAGTCAGGTCCCCAGTCTAGCCAATTAATTTTTTTTAGCAGAGTTGGTCTTCAGCCAGATGATCAAGCTGAGCATACTCACTGCATGTCTTCCTGGTCTTAAACCTGGCACGGCGGGGAGCCAAGGGCAAGAGCAGGGATGGCTCCATTCAGGCTCTGGTTTCAGATGATTAGTTCGCACCAATTGTGAGATTGCACCAGAGGCCATGCAAGTCAATAGTGTCAGCACTTTACTGCTAGGTCATTGCCGTGTCTGGAGCGTTCAGTCCCTGAACAACCAGCTAGTAGTATTGTCTCTCGGCCACTTGTCTGTCTTCTGCAGATGAGGAAACTGAGAAAGAAGGTGAAAAGTCTTGAAGAGTCTTGAGAAGCTTTCATTTGCTGGCATGGGAAGAAAGCTTTAAAATTTCTACTTAGTTACTGGTATAAATGGGATATATAACTAAGACTTCACTGGGTGAGAACTCAGCTGAGTACAGAGACTCGCAGTATCATGGGGCACCGTTGGGACCTTAGTTGACATGCATTTAAAATATTCTTCAAAGAGGTTTTTTAAAGGAAAAGGGTTTGAACAAAATTGCTGCTTTGCTGAGAAGCAGCACAACTGGATCAAATTAAATAAAACCTGAATTTTAAAAGCATCTTGTGATTTGAAATACTGCAGAGACCCTCTTTAAAAGGTGTCTGAGACTAAGTATCCATCAGCTGAGGAAATCCCTAACACTAGGGGCTTTAGAAAAATCTGTGCTTTCATATTTGAACTATTTCTCCATACAGCTAGAAATGTAATGTAAACAGGGCCTAAGCAACTTGGCCAAAGTATTGTAGGGAATCAGAACTGCTGACTGCTAATCCTAGCTCAAGTTTCTAGCCACATGCCCGGAATGCTAAAGTTTGGCTTTATTGTTTTGTATTTTTCTTTTAGTCTCTGCTGGGAGGTACATTGAGGGAACAGTGGGGCAGTGAAGACTGTTAGCACCTCTGCTCTCTCTTAAGAAGGGGATGGTTTTTGCTGAAGCTTAGGGAGGCAAGTACAGACTACATGATAACATACTTCTGTGTGAGAAGTCATTTTTGGCTCTCTCACTTCGAAAAACATTGCGCATGGGAGGTTAAGGAGGGTGTGAATAACCTGGTTTCTTTTTTGGAAGAGTGACGCAGATGCAGTATGTTGGATGTCAGGACAGCTTTGTTATTAGTTATGTGTTATCATTACATCTGCATACCAGAGTCACAGGTCAGCACCTGATTCTCTCAGCACTCTACAGACACCATAGGAAGACGTCAGTTGTTGACCTGAAGATCTGTCTTCCTCCTAGATTTTGAGAATAAGACAGTTGGATACACGAAGATGGGACTGTGCAAGGTGACAATTACTGGTGAGAAAAATAAGCAGTTCTCATGGTTTCAACCTCCCTGGTAGCAGAGATAATATAGGAAGAGAATTTGCCAGGGACACAAAGTTATTATATTTAGCCTGGAGTCAAGGTCCTCAAAACCAAATGCTTTACTATACAGATCCATTCCTATTGCATAGTACTACTTACTAGTGTAGATATAAATTGTCTTGTTTCCTTTAATTTTTATGTTGAAAGGAATACAGCTTTTTGATAGACTTGATAGATTTCTTAAATATGCTGATATCCTATCATCTGTAATGACTCAGTGGCATTTGCTCGGGTGGCATTATATGCTTTGCTTAGTATTTGCAGTGAAATTGCACCTATTTCAGACAACGTTTCTAGATTCACAGTGAGCATCTTTAAGCTAAAATGACATATTGAAGGTAAATCTCAAATGCCTACTCAGCATTTTGGCAGTGGCACATATGGAAACACGGTTAAAGGCAGTAAAGGTCAGACATTCTGTCTCAGGAGATTTTGACCTGAAATTTGAGAATTTTAAAAAATATGTTAGAGGTTTTAACAGAACATTTGGAAACACTTTTCCCTCTTTCCCATGTGTGGCCATAGAGTAATTCATCAGTCTCTCTTCCCCACTTACTTGGCTCCACAATTGAAATATCTAGGAGCAGTATACTGTTGATCTTATATGTGTTTTATTAAGGCCTAGTGTATTTTCAGATCCTACAGAAGAGTTCAGAAGAGAAATATTCTGGTAACATGTGGAACACAAAGAGATGAAGTAGTGGGCAAAAATGTGAAAACATTCCCCTGTCTCCATACACTCAGGGAAAGGAGGGGAAGAATTTACCACAAGTTGTTAAGGCGTAATGTAACACACTCTCACAATCAACCACAAGGAAAAGGAGGGCCCCGGAGAGGTGAAACCTGGTTCTTTCCTGAGACTTCACTTGAGCTGGTACCCACAGCCTCTCCTGTAGTGCTGTGTCTTAGGGCTTATATATGTATGAGATGGTGGTCACAGAAGAATCCCAGTTTCATTGGGACTGAAATCCTACAAAAATTAAGGACAATAAATTTCACCACCTGTCATCACAAATCCCAGGCACATTTATTCAGCAAAGCCTTTGTAATACAATATAAGTAAGTAGCAACATAGGCACTTAATAGCAAGGAAAAAAAAAAAAAGTGTCATGCTAAAATTAAAACCACAGAACCCTTCTCCTACGAAGGGATAAGAGAATACTAAACTGCTTGTTACAAGTGTCAGGTCACACTTGTCATTCACTCTAAAAAGGACTTCAAAAATGTACTATGAAGGCAATAAAACTATTTTTATAGAATAGAATTCTCAAAATACAATATATCTGAGTAGTATTTTTCCAAGCAACTGATAATGGCATTAAGTGTGTTTTTCACATAGCAATTCAAAGTAAGTCTGTGTAAAGACCTGTTCCAATATGCCATGACGCCTTTTTTTTTTTTTTTTGTTGTGTCAGATGTCAGCTTGCCCCTTTTTTTCTGAGATAACAGCAGCTTGCAGGAAGCCTGAACAACTGCCATAGTAGCTGCTGTCTCAGAGGAAAGCAAGTGATCAGCTGCTCCCACTGAAGTCTTGCAAGTGCTGGGCAGCAAGCTGGTTTGGGAGTCGTTGCTGTACAGGAAGGCACAACACTATTCAGGATTCTCACTTCTTTGTGTTCAGGATGCAGCAGGACCTAAATGATGCCTACTAGGTGATTGTTCTGCACAAGGCACTGACTTCCAATGGGTCTTGGACCAGATCCCTGCTAACAGGGTCCTGTTTGATCACTTCAGAAATTCTAACCAGTAAAAATAATTTCTTTTAAAAGTAGAAGAGAAAACACCAAACCCCTTTTTTGGCACAGTTGTTGCTGCTGTGCTAAGAGAAAAGGAAAAGAAGAGGAGACTCCTTACAAATGTTAGTGAATATGCTGCACAGCAACTAACATTTGATTTATTGCATAGAGTAACGCTGAAATCCACCTAGGGGTTACAGCATGCTGCAAGCTAATTGTCCCATGGGAAAGGGAAGGCTAGAAGCACCTGTGCCTGCAGTTGGGTGAAGATATACCTGACCAAGCTTTACACCAGCAAGTGCTGTGGAGTTCTGTGGAAGTGGGCAATTGCTATATTTCTAGATTTTTTTTTAAGATATGAAATATGTGCATTTGTGTGTGTGTGTGTGTGCGCATTGCTTTCCCCGAAAATTGTCCATTTCTCCACCAAAATTTTCCATTTCTCCCCCAAAATAAGCAGATGTGGAAATAACAGGTAAAGGAATGTGGAAGCAACACAGCTCCCATAACTAAAAATGCTGTCTCTTGTGGTGTCCCAAGTTACAGTTTGTTTGCTGAAGGGTGAGAGAATTTCTGTGCCTTTCTGTTCGAGACAAAGACAAACCCATTAAATAAGGCCGTAACACAATATTGCACAATGAAAGACAGCGATGCTTCCTACCAGCATTTAGATTAGCAAGCAGAGGGAGGAAAGCAGTGTAGCAGAAAGATGAGGCAGGAGATTGATGTAATCACTGTGTTTTTCCCAGGCTTCTTGTTTGGTAGCTGTCAGGCCAGCAAGGGTTATCCTCTTTATGACTGATCCTGCAACAGGGACTAACAGTACTGGAGTCTGATGTTAAAGCAAATGATATCCACTGCAGATGCTGCCTGTCAGGTTGTCAACAATTGATACAGTTAGCTCATTTTCTCTTGGTCTTCTGCTCTTGTTCTTCTCTAGATACCTTTCAGGAAGGACTCTTCCCTCTCCGATTCTGGCAGGGGATTTCAGCTACATACAGGGACTCTCTATCCTTCATCACCTTTAATTAGATATTAAGAGATGTTCCTTTACTCAGAGACTCACAGATGAAGCTTCTCCTTGTTTTGACAATACAAAGAGAAATTAAATTAAGAATTGGGTTTATACATCCCATGAGCTAAATCAGGTGCAATCATTTAATCTTAAATATAGACTTTAATGCTTTCATCAGTGACAGCATCACTAGAATCAGTACTGTGACAGTGTCATCTCTGGATGTGGTCGATCATCTGGACCACTGAGTGACACAAAGTGGCTGTGTCCCCTCTAACCAAACTCTCTTTTGCACTCTGTAATGGCAAACAAGTTTTTCCACCAGTCACAGTAAAGAAACTCACAGTACATCTCAGCTTACTAGAGTACTGAGAATCCAGGAGCATGGCCCCAGAAATCGTGGTGCTGCGTGCAAGTGTTGCTGGCCAAGTGCATTACCTCAAGGGACATCATTTGAGTGTAAATACTTACCACTCTGCAGTGAAGTCACTTGAAGGTCATTTCACATGCCTGGATACTTGCCTTTGACCCAAGACAAGACTCCTGCTTTCCAACCAGTATTCCTCCCTACATCGAAAGGAATTTGGGGGAATGCCTCACAGCTTACGTAAAGATCCAAAGCTTATATGAAGAAGTAATACTTCTAAAAGAAGTAGCATAACAGGGAAAAAAAAGAAAAGCATTCAAGCTCAAAGTTCTTTCAGCAGGTGACCCAGGGTACAAAGCCACTTTAATGACGATTGATATAAGTCTTGTAAATAATTAGTATTTCAAGATTTTGCTCCTTGCCGCATATATTCAGGGATGCAGATGAACTACGTCAGGCCACAGAATCACAGAATGAATCACAGAATGATATGGGGTTGGAAGGGACCTCTGGAGATCATCTAGTCCAACCCCCTTGCCAAAGCACATCCACTTAGAGCAGGTTGCACAGGAACGTGTCCAGGCAGGTTTTGCATGTCTCCAGAGACGGCGACTCTACCACCCCACTGGACAGGCTATTCCAGCCTCAAAAGAAAGAAGTTCCTCCCAATGTTTAAATGGAACTTCCTATGTTCAAGTTTGTGGCTGTTACCTCTTGTCCTTTCACTGGGCACCACTGAAAAAAACCTGGCCCCATCCTCTTGACACCCATCCTCGAAGTATTTATAGGCATCGATCAGGTCTACCCTCAGTCTTCTCCAGACTAAAAAGACTCAAGTCCCTCAGGCTTTCCTCATAAGAGAGATGTTCTGGGCCCCTCATCATCTTTGTAGCCCCTTTATTTGCAGGTCAGCTGCAGAATAAAATGAAACCTTTCATACCTTTTTCCAAGTTGTCCAATTTTAGTGCGTGTGAAGAAATTTTGATAATGACCTTAATCTTTTATTCATCTTTTATTATTTTCTCCTAACATTAGGCACACTAGGTATTGGCAATTTTTCAGTTATTACAGATTATTGACAAGCTGAAACCAACACTCTGAAAATAAAGAGTATGCAGTTCAAATTCCAACAAATTGTAGCCACAAGACTGGAGTCACCAATATGGAATAGAAAGATAATAATATATATATATATATTAATTTCTTTGCCTGATGGAAAATGTTTTGTCATCTGGAATACGGAATTTGTCATCCGGGCTTGAATCAGTCTAGTAGAGCTCTGTCTTCAGCAAATGCATCTACCCAAGTAATGGAGGACTGTGGAGCCAAAGAGAATAGTTTTTTCTTTTATGACTCTTATGAAGTATTGGTTTATTTTTGATTAGGTTTATTAGACTGCCTTGCAACCAGTAAGTAGTCACCAAAATTACATAGCACTCAAAAAAATGTTGGTGCAGTAACTAACTTGGTGATCAGCTGCAGAGTTTAACTCTGGATTTATTCCCTTTGGCATTACAAAGTTGTAGTTTAGTTCTTAGATACCCATTAAGTAAAGAAATAACTGCAACAATATAAATGCTATTGACCAGCTCTTTGTTGTTGTCCTTCTGCCAAAGGTGAACACAATCACATTTTCCACATCCTCCCCTCTTGAATCAGAAAAGCAAAATGGTCCTTCAGCCAGTTCGGTGTGAAATCTCGTAGCCTAGTAACTGAACCCAAATTACTGTGAGAAACAGTTGATGCTGAGCTTCCAGATTTTGTATGATATTGGCTTAAACATCAGTTGCAAGAGGTTTGGAAAAGATAACTGGAGCTGGGCAAGGAGAGGAGTAAGGATTGACAACATCTTAAATCACTGCAACTGTTCCTTCAATGAAAAAGCACACCAGCCTTGGAATTATAGTCTGCTATCACAGTAATTACCAGGGCTTTTGTTTTTTTCATCCTTTACAAACCCCTTGGAAGTGCTGATAAGAATGTTCAGAATAGATAGGCTGCTCACTTACATTCGTTCCAAAAGTATGGCCATTAGTCACTCAGGAGACAGTTGAAGAAAAAGTTTGGCTTTTCCACTGTATCAAAAAGGAGATTTTTTTACCTGAAAGGCACCTTTCAAAATGTTGAGTGCGGAAATCTGTGTGAAGAATGCAAGCCTAGAAGTTCACCGATTCCAAAATTTAACAGGTGCTTTTTTTTTTTCTCCCCCAAATTGTAAACTTTTCTCAGTGAGAGGTAGAAGAATGTGCAAAGGCCTCCTTAGGATTTAATAAGTTGTAATTGACAGCATCCTAAGGCCATGAAACACCTCCACAGAAACACAGCTAGGAGCAAAAACATTCACCAACAAACAGGCACCAGACCAAAAGAAATTTTGAGCTTGAGTGAAAAAAGAGGTGCTATACTTCCCATTCAGCGCTATATACGCACAGCATAAAATCCACAGAAAACTGAGAAAACTGTCCTGAAAAAAATAGCAGTTATCTTCCACTGCATTTTTAGCGTGGGAACGTCGCCAGGCAGCATCACTCAGCAGTCTCCTATCGCGTCCTTTGCTTCAACTAGACAATCTGGAAACCCAAGGAATGACTTTGCACTCGTGCTTGTACCAAGGAAGCTGCAGGAAGTTTTCCATCCTCGCCTGGCGCAGCCAGTGGTACTAAGAGGTGTATTTGTCAACAGCTTTGCATTGCTCTCGGTATCGTGCCAGTTATCCTTGCTCCTGAGGTTTCTGCTGGCAGCACCGTCCGTGCTGGAACTGCTAACAGCAGTGCAGCTGAATCACTGTGAGCAAAATTCTTTACAGCGCACCAAGCTCGAGAGGACTCAAAATAGCCGTGATGCCCTGTCATCAAAAGTGTCTGCAAGTAGAAGAGATATCATTAAGGCTGGCCGAAAGCTGCCCAGCGTGAACAGCTGTGCTTCTTACATCTAGCTGGGGTAGGTAGTAGGGTTCTCCTGTCAATACAGTCGCTTTGTCTAGGAGGCTGCAGTTATTTGGAATACGCACAAGTACACACCATCAAGGGTGGAAATGGGAAAAAAAAATATTCAGTGGGAGATTTTTAGTGGTGGTGTCATCACAGTATTCACCTTTCCTTCACCAGCTTTGGGAGCATGGTCAGGTGACATAGGTCATGGCATCTCTACCCTGAAGGCAAAGACATAAATATAACTTAAGTAGATATATACTGAAGATAGCTGGCGGCTAGCTGGAGACATTATAGAAGGTGTTGCCACATAGGTCAGTAGAGGCTGCGAAGCCTGTTTAAGTATTCAGGTAAAAGTTTGCATAGCTGGCCAGACCAAACTGCTTTCTCCAAATCATCTGCCCAGAAATTAGCTTCAGACTGTCCCTGCGAGCTGCAGTCACATACTGATTGCAGTATGGGCACATACTCTGTTTTACTCAGCATTTTTAGTGGTCGAGCTCTCCATGAGTTGATCAGAGTTGACTGGCAATCAGAAACTATTTGTTCATGAGGATTTTATATCCTCTCTCCAGGGGACCCTATTGACACAGGATTATTCTGAAATGATGTGTGGAGTAAGAGTGCCTTTTTCTGCATTAGTTTATTCAACTTGGCTGGTGAGCAAGGCATTTATAGTTCTGTAGTAGTTGTTGTCCGCACATGAAGTTCCTCTGAAGAAATAGCCTGCAGTTTCTCCCCCTGTTTTACTCCAGACTTGTTTCTAGGTTCCCTGGTTGGAAGGCGGCAGCTCATTGTTACTTCTCAACCAGCTCCCCAAAACTTTTTCATTTCTTCATAAATACTTTGATATGGCTTCCTCTATATACCTCCCTCTTGGCAGACCCCAGCTGAAGGGCTGTGCCTCTTCTGCTGGCAATTCAGGACCATTCTTTGCTGCAGGCCCTGTCCCAGCTTTTCTTTCTGTGCAATTTATTAAATACATCATTTGCTACCCAATTAAGACATTTGCCTGCTCCCTTACACCTGCCAGCAGTAACATTTCTGTGCTATAGGAGCTTTAGGGGCTTGCTTGAGAGCTGAAATCTGTTCCTGGGTCCAGGCAGGCAGGTATTTTGGAGAAGAGCAGTAGGCTCTTGTCTCACTTCAGATCCCCACAGCCTTCTTCCACCTCCAGAGGAAGACCCCGTGCCTTCCATCCGCCTCCTGTGCTAGCCAGAGCCAGGTTGGCATTCCTGCCCTGCGGTAATTAACCGAAGTGGCATCTCTCGTGATGCTGCCAGCATTATGAGACAGCAACAAGGACAATAAATGCCTGCAGTTTGTGCTCTGCCCCGGGGGAAGGAAGAAGAATGCCAAGGATCCAGCTGGATCCCAATAAAGCCCTGCTCGGGCAGGTGATGGCAACTCACAGCTCAGGAGCTGCACCCCCCCAGGCCACTGGCCCAGCTCAGGGGGTGCCCAGGCCACTGGCAGGGCCTCCCCAGGCATTTCAGGGTGTGGGGGGGACATACAGCACCACCTCTTCCTAAAAAATGGATAAAACACCTCGTAGGCTGCAGAACACACATAATCTGTTCTTTTTCTCTGGCCCTAAGCATTTGTAATCCAAATACCTGCTGGAGTTTTTTTTCCTTTGCATTACTTGCCAGAGCATTGAACCCAAGTGATTTTTATATTTAAATGATCTGAAGGGTAATGATAACCAAAAAGTTGCAAAATGATACGGACATTAATTTCCACCTTGCCACCAACTGTCACTATCTGGGGTCTCAAGTGGAAACAACTTTGCCTTCCTCCCCTGACCCTCTCCCTGGCCTTGACAGGAGGCAATTTTGTTTAATGAAGACAGCCATACTTCAGTATAAAGGTGTCAAGTGAATTATTCATGAGTTCCTTTATCTCCAAAGCATTCCAGCTGCTTTATCTCATTGTAAAATTCTAAAAGTAAATGAAAGTTTTTTGTTGAAGTGCAGCTGTTGCTTTGAAAAGCATCTGTTTACCAACCAAGGCTGGGAGACAGCAACAGCCACAGCTTCTGCTGTCAAGTGGCAGAAGTAAAAGACCGACAGAACTGGGCAAACGGATACACTGGAGAGAACAGAGCATCAGTGATAGCATCAGCACTGTGAGGGAATCTATATTCAGATATTTTTAGGTGCCTCATTTTCTGCAATTAATGTCTTGAGCAGTATTGAAAAAAACGGAGCAGCTGAGCTGTTTTTTTTTCTTGTATATTCCCCTTTCTTTTAACACGTGACTGTTCTTTCCTGTGAAGCACTTCACTGGGGAGCAGCTCTGTTATTAGTGCAGTGTGTTGAGATGTGTCGTGGCTCGGGAGGAAACAAACCCGGTCAGCATGGCTACACACGAGCACGAGTCTCTGCATTTCATCTAATGCATGTTGGCTGATCAATTACAGAGCAGAAACCACTGCGGGCCTCCCCTTACCTCACCAGCTAAATAGTTAAATTGTCACAGATGTGCAAAAGTGATGCAAAAGCAAAGATTGTTTTTTTCTCTTGTTGGTATTTTAGTATCGTGGAAGTACAAGTAAGCTCTATTTAGCAGTACGGTTAAAAAATCCCCATACCCTTAGAAGTCAGACCAGACTACATATAAGCAGCTTGCTGAACTTATTATAGCACTCCAGAGGTTTGTGAGAGCAGGCGCTGCAGGCTTTTGCCCTTTATTTCACCAGCTGCATCCTTCGACCTTCTGGAGAGAGTTCTGCTTTAAAAGACAAGTTACCACGATTTATACTTTCACCTCTTCTTCTTTACAATCTTACCACTAAGTATTTTCTCATAATCGTTTAATCATAAAGAAAGTACACCTCTGTGCCTATGCATATTTTTACAGAGTAAGGTCGCATCTGTCAAATAGCAGATAATCTGCTACGTTCCGTTGCTATTTAGCAAATATAGCTGAATATTAAAGACTTCATTTTAACATTTCATTTATCAGCCTTTGTGCCCATAAGAGGACAGAAATAACATCGTGTTGGCTATTTTACCGGTGATATTCCCTAATTTTGGGGCACTTCATTTTTTAATCTCAATATTTATTTTTGCTTAGGATGTTTTATCTAGAACAGTCCTAATACAATGGTGTCTATCCTCAGATACCATCTTCTGTTATCAAACCAAAGTAACATTTAAAAACGTGATCGTAATCTTAAAGGCTCAAACATAAAGATAAGAAAATATATAATCATAAAAAAGTTTACTCTCTTCAGTGCAGAAGTAGATTGCAATTACTCCTAATTAATTCTGGTGCTGCTGAGATTGGTATCTGGTTTAATATAGCTGCCTTGCCAACGGGATGCTAATTTCTTCCTCCTGAGCATGGAGTTTTTTTCTCAGTTTTAATTTAACTGATAACATATGATTTGGCTAAAAGTGGTATGGCAGCTATAGTGCTTTTTCTCCTCACTACATATGACGCTAAATTTCACAGATGATCAGGAGAAGCTACAAGCAAGTGCTTCTTGAATTTGGGCAATATACATCTGCCCAGGTTGTAGGACAGAACGTGAAGAAAGGAAAGAGGGATCAACAGGACGGTTCTTTTCCATCAGTGGTCATCTGGACTGCAGAAAGCAAGAGAAAACTGATGGATCTACCAAGGAAGAAGAAAATGTTTCAGTAATGATATTACAAGGTCGTTGTGCAATGGCTTGAGTAATTGCACCACGTAAGAGGTAACGCCAATGCCTTCAGGTCTTCAGACAAGAAGAACCTTTTTGACTCAGGCTTTCTGCCAGTCTTGTGAAGGTAGAGACAAACCAAAATAGTGCTCTCAATGGGGACAGTCTGTGGTGTTCCTTTGACCCCTTGTGGGCACCCAAGTATCCAGACAAGAGAGAACTGTGGGAAAACCACACTTCAGAAAACCTGCTTCTCTCAATTTTTTTTTAATTAGAAATGCTGATAACTAAATTTCCATCTGCATGTTTCTTCTGATTTTTCTCAGAATAAGTTATTAGGATTTTTCCAAATCTAGAGAAACATCAAAGATTACTAGAGCTGACATTAAAAAAAAATCCACAAAAGAGAATCTGTCCTTCTTGCGAACATCAGCAGCTATAACACTTCTCATACGGTTTTGATTTGTAAGCAGCAGACTGCCTCTGAACATCTGTTCACTGAATGTCCCGGAGAGACTGGTTTTGTACTGCAAATTTCAAGCATCTCTAATATTACCATGCAGCACCAGCATCTTTGCTCCCCTTGCTGAAATGCTGTTAATGTGGATAATTTAGAAGAAATACATTTCTCTGAAAGCTGATAAATTCCTACGTATATATTTAAATCTTGAAGGATTTTGCAAAACTCATACCCAGTCATCCTGCTTAGCTATTCTGTTCACCTTTCTTTTTTTTTAGTATTTCATTTTCTTTCCACGGCATTTCTTACAACTGGAAAAGTTGTTTGACTTTTTAGGTGATGACTTTCCATTTAGATCTTTGCTCAGGATGCACTCTTCCATTAAAGCTTCAATGACAATTCACTAAAATAGAAAATTATATTTTAATGTTTGAGATCAGGGCTCATCTGGCATGCTCATTTATTGCAAATCTTTGCAGTGCTGTCTATCTTGCAGTAAGTTTTTAGGCCATTATCCTGCATACACTTAACTTTGCAACTGTGCATAGCCCTGTGTAAATTCAGTGTTCTTTCACAGATTTTAAAATTAAGCACATACAAAGAGATCTAGCCCTCAGGGTATGGAATTATCTGACTCTGTTTATTGTAGCACAAGGAAGACTCAATTATGCTACAAAGCATAGTAAAATTACACCCAAAACTCAGTATAGTCTTACTCTGGATTTGACTGTAGATCTTCATACTTTATGAACTTTTTCATATTATTTTATCACAGTATTGCAAGTTAATAAATGCGACACTGATAGCATAAGCTTTTCTGGAAATGAATACACTCCTCTGTAACTATATTAGGATACAGACTTCATAAAAAAAATATCTTGTTTACCCTAAATGAGCAAAAGAAAAATAAATTAGCAACCAAAAAAGAAGAAAAAACAAAGGAGGACATCTCTGAGCAATTCTTACTCCTTCAAATCAATTACACTTTGAATAAGTGCTCTCATTAAGTTGTGACAGACACACAGGCAATGTTCCTCCTTTAAGCTGTCCATAGTTTTAAAGAAGGCAAGACTTGCCAAATGTATATTATTTAAACTATGTGGAAAGTACAACCGTGTTCAGAAGTGCACCTGTTCAAAAGTGCTTGTCTGCTTGCTAAAAAAGCAGAGGGTACATATTCACCAGGAACCTAGGGATTCCAGTGGCGAGGGCTTTGCTTTTGAACAGTCCTAGTTCAAAGTCGTTCTTCTGTGGCTTCATCAGATCCCCTGACTGCTTCCCTGAGGCTACAAGACATGGACACCATTTAATTGGTTCATACGTTAAAGCAAACCCACCAGGCATCCCCAGGAGTTTCGGTTCAGAATGGCAATATTCTGTAGAGCCTTTTATCTCTAGCTGGGCTTTTTTAGGATGGACTGAGCCCGAGTTTCACTGCCGTGTTTGTGCACCCCAAGAGCAGGGACTGAAATATCTGTTATGAGCAGAATCGGAGCGTTGCTGTGGGATGTATAGTTGTAAAAGTTCTAAGTGGCCAGGCGCAGGAGAGTAGCTACACATCCTGTGGCGCAGCTCTGATTGTTTTTCTAATATTAGGGCAAGGAGCGGCTGATGTACCACACCCAGAGGAGTAAACAGGAAAGGCCGCATCCATGGCTTTGTTCTGCAGCGGCGCGTGATGAGGGGAGACACGGGACACTTCCAGGCATGACGAGGGGAGACACGGGACACATCCAGGTGGATCCATGCAGGCAGACACCAGTGCTTCTGGCTGTGCTCAGAGCTGGCCGAGGCAGTGGAACAGGGGGATGGCTGCACCACTGCTCCTGTGCAGCTCCCAGCTACCTTGTGCCCAGGGGAAGGACAGAGAGCCTGAACTCTGCCTGCACCTCTCCATGTAGATGGCCTTTCAGACAGACCTCTGTGTTCCTCCTCTCCTCTCCTCTCCTCTCCTCTCCTCTCCGCTCCGCTCCGCTCCGCTCCTGCCACCAGCTGATATAGAACTTCACCTAAGAATAAAAGCACTACAGATTCGTCAGGGATAAAATAAAGCATTACTGAATGAAAGGATTACTTAAAATCATCCTGTCCCAGGACTAGGACTATCGGGGCATAATGTTTTTTCATTAACAAAATGCAAAATCTTATGCACATCTGGAAGGATAATACAGTCAAAGCTCAAAAACATTAGCAAAATTGCTGAAAGACTTCCAAAAGAAACTCATTAAAATGTTCAAGTATATAACTACAGATCTGGTGTCAAAAAGTCTTGTGAAATGTTTTCAGGAAGTTAGCAATTAGAACTGGTTGAATAACTGCTATTTCATG
>NW_015091257.1:13275314-13285781 GCF_001431845.1 Calidris pugnax
TCTCTCTTTCTTTCTCTTTCTCTCTTTCTCCTTCCTTCCTTCCTTCCTTCCTTCCTTCCTTCCTCCCTTCCTCCCTTCCTTCCTTCCTTCCTCCCTTCCTCCCTTCCTTCCTTCCTTCCTCCCTTCCTCCCTTCCTCCCTTCCTCCCTTCCTCCCTTCCTCCCTTCCTCCCTTCCTCCCTTCCTCCCTTCCTCCCTTCCTCCCTTCCTCCCTTCCTCCCTTCCTCCCTTCCTCCCTTCCTCCCTTCCTCCCTTCCTCCCTTCCTCCCTTCCTCCCTTCCTCCCTTCCTCCCTTCCTCCCTTCCTCCCTTCCTCCCTTCCTCCCTTCCTCCCTTCCTCCCTTCCTCCCTTCCTCCCTTCCTCCCTTCCTCCCTTCCTCCCTTCCTCCCTTCCTCCCTTCCTTCCTCCCTTCCTTCCTCCCTTCCTCCCTTCCTCCCTCCCTTCCTTCCTCCCTTCCTTCCTCCCTTCCTTCCTCCCTTTCTTCCTCCCTTTGTTTCTTTTGTTCTCTCTTCTTCCTTTTTTCTTTTTTCTCTTTCTCCCTTTTTCTCTTTTTCTCTCTCTTTCCTTCTCTCCTTCCTTCCCTGGCTGATCTCCAGTGTTATAAATTTGCTGCAGTTTAGAGCTGAGTATTCGAAGGTCGCATCAGCCATAGATTCCAAATGATGCACTCGGGCACAGAAGCAGGATTTTCTAGTCGAAGGGGCTGTATGCTCCGACAGAAGTGGAGTGAGGAGAGTCCTCTAGCACTTGCAAAGAGAGGGAAGAGGAGGAGAGATACCTTGCCAGGGGAGGTCCAGCAAGGGAAGATAGGGAACACAGTGGTAAATCATTGGCAAAGAGGATGAGAGGGGAGAGGGATGATACATGTCCCAAGTCACCCACAGCCAGGGGCAGGGAAAAGTTATTATTTCCTTTCTACTACTAACAAAGTCTGTCTGCAGGGTTGCATGGCGAATGCAGCAAAGGTAGGAGCAGTACCAGATTTTTCTGAGTCTCATGAAGATACACTCCTCAGTCACAAGACTGACAAGGCTGTAATTTATCTTCCGTACACGCACCTTCCCTCTCCACTATGATGAGATTTAATATCTAATCTCTATACTGAATAATATCTCAGCTGTCAAAAGCCTGGAATTCTTACATTGGGGGAAAAAATAAAGAACGTGTATAAATGGCAAACAAATAGTATTCTAACAATATTTAGTCTTTGCCAGTCAATATCGGCAATATGAACACATGTAAGTAAAAATGTAAAATTTTATATAATAATCAACATGATGCTGGCTTAATAACATAAAGAGTATGTGCATATGCACAGACTAGCCTTTATTTTAGGCCTGATCCTATTCCGATTTTAAACCCTGGCTTTAGATGCCTCAACAGCAAATCTATAAAGGACTTTAAGCACATTGAATTGCAAAGAATACAAACCGGTTCTTTTTTCACGCTGCTGTAAATGAAGAATAACTTCAGTGAAGCTGCTGTGGCACCAGCAAAGGCCAACAGGTGAGGAAGCAGGGTGGCAGTGCTCTGTGAGGAGGTGGTCAGCCAGCCCTGTTCTCTCCTGAAGCCTGCAAGGATGGAACAAAGCTTGAAGAGGGGTCTGGGAGGGGTATCTTCCTCTTATGTTGCAGGAGGCTCCAAGGGGAGAGAAGTTCCTGGGGACATACCATAAGCCCTCTTGTGCTCTGTCTTTATTAAAGCTCTCTAATTCTTGTGGGCTCTCTTGTGTTCAGCTCTGCAGCTCTGCCTTCTATATGAGAGAGGGGCAATAAATGTCCTCTGTGGTACCTTCCCCTGTTTGCCTCCCCTGACCAGGAACAGGCTGGTGATGATGTTTGGGCTATCAGTGACTTAATTAAGAGTCCAGCTGTGGATTGTGTTATTTTTCCTGTGCAGTTTTCTGTTTGTAGGTTCAGGAGCTCTGATGGTCAGAGGCTATCGCTGTTATTAGAAGGGCTTTGCCAGAAAACACGAAGACCTTCTCCTGTGCTGCTGTGATCCAATCTAACACCACCTGGGTCTCTCAGGTTTCTTTTCTTTGAAAGCAATATCCCAAGTACCTGTTGTGAGATTGGAGGCGTGGGAGAAGGGAAAGGAGGTTCTCAGACAGTAAATAGCTCCTTTTCAAACTGGCAACCTATCACAAGTGGGGTCCCTCAGTGATCAATACTGGACCCAACACTGTTTAACATCTTCATAACTGATCTAGATGATGGGATCAAATGTATCCGGACAAAGTTCACACCAAACTGCGTGGGGAGGTAGGCACTTCAGAAGGGAAAGCCACCCTGCAGGAAGACCTGGACAGGCTGGAAGAGTGGACTACTAAGAACCTTATGAAGTCCAACAAGGACAAGTGTAAGGTCTTATACCTGGGGAACATAATCCAGGAGTGCAGCATGGACTGGGATCTACCCAGCTGGGAGGCAGCCCTGTGGAAAGGGATGTGGGGTCCTGGTGTACAACAAGCTCAATAGGAGTGAACAGTGGTGCTGCTGCACCAGATGCTGGGTTGCATCAACAGGGGCATCACCACTACTAAGAACCTTATGAAGTCCAACAAGGACAAGTGTAAGGTCTTATACCTGGGGAACATAATCCAGGAGTGCAGCATGGACTGGGATCTACCCAGCTGGGAGGCAGCCCTGTGGAAAGGGATGTGGGGTCCTGGTGTACAACAAGCTCAATAGGAGTGAACAGTGGTGCTGCTGCACCAGATGCTGGGTTGCATCAACAGGGGCATCACCAGCAAAGATAAAGAAGTCATTACCCCACTCTAGACAGCACTTGTCGGGCCATACCTGGAATGCTGTGGTCAGTTTTGGTCCTTGCTATATGAAAAAGATATGGACAGGCTGGAGAAGGGCCACCAAGATGATCAAAGGACTGGGAAGCCTGCCATATGAGGAAAGGCTGAGAGAACTGCGTTAGTTCAGCCTTGAGAAAAGAAGACTTAGGGGAGACCTTATCACCATGTTCCAGAATTTAAAGGGTGGCTACAAAGAAGACAGAGACTCCCTTTTTACAAGGAGTCACATGGAAAAGACAAGGGGTAATAGGTGCAAGTTACTCCTGGAGAGATTCCAATTGGACACTGTCGTGGTTTGGGCCAGACTGGCCACTGAAACGAATGACAGAGATGCTCCCCTTCGGATGTTCCCCTTTTCACAATGAGAACAATCAGCCATTGGAACAATGTCCCCAGAGAAGTGGTGGATTCCCCAACATTGGGCACTTTTAAGATTCAGCTGGACAGGATGCTGGGCCATCTTGTCTAGATGGTGCTTTTGCCAAGAAAGGTTGGACCAGATGATCCTTGAGGTCCCTCCCAACCTGGTGTTCTATGATTCTATGATAGCGTAGTGGCTGTGCAACCGGGCTGTGGCTGGTACATCTCCAAGCTGTGCCACCCAGCCTGTCCCTGCTGCTGGAGCCCTTGCTCCACCACCAGCAGCTGCCCAGCTCCAGGCAAACCCAACCTTGTGAGAGAGGTTACGAGGAGGCAGAGGGGCCACGGCGTGCTGCTGCAGATGAGGCAGAGGGCAGCTCTGGGTGCTGGGGAATAGGATCCAGCTGTGTGTTTCTCTGCTGTTGCCTGTGAGATCTGAGGTTGCTATCACATCGCAACCCTGGGTTTCAGTTATGGTGGCTTTTGCATCACGGGCCGTGCAGCAACTGAGTACAGCCCTGCTCGCGCTGATGCTGAAGGAAAAAGCTTTGTCACACACAGGTGACAAGCTTTATATTCCTGCAGAAAATGCTCGCAATTATACTTTCTTTCAGCATTTGCAATGACGTTGTCGTAGCTGTCTTTGGTCTGGGCAAATCAGTCGTAAATGCAATTTATTCTTGCTGCACGTCCACTGTCCGTGCCAGCAGCAGAAGCCGTAGCCTACTGCAGCTGGTTTGTTTGTGTTTTATATTGAGTTCATGAATTAACTAGAGGACAAGGTGGACCATTTGTGTTAAAATGTAACTAGGAAAATGGCATAAGGGAATAGCATTTGACTTAAAAGGAATTTATTTAGGTAAAAACGGCATACGAAGCATGAGACTGCAGTTAGCAGCTTGAAAGCCCTTTTTCGGTCAGTAGGTTATCTCATAACTGAACACTTCTTAGAATTGTTTTCCAAGTCTGAAGGCAAAATTTTTGAGAGGCAAATTAGCTGAAGGACACGCAGAAGAGTGAACGTGCAGTGTTTTTTATTTAATTGCTATTTCTTCAAATGGAAAATACGCATTTTGCTTTGTATTAATGGCTTCATTGTAATGATTAATGTCTCTGTGCCTTTCTGTGATTATATTTCACTTAAGTCTGTGGTTACCAGTAACAGTTTGTTAAAAGAAACAAGCGATGGAACATTAGCCACCTCACCGGGCACTAAGAAATTTTCTTTAACTATAATCTCTGCTCCTCTTACAGTCTCTTCTGCGTAACAGGCATTTCCCTCCTTGCCCATGAGAATACAGTTAAATTTTAGGGTATAATGCAAGATCTATCTTTTAACTTGTGTTGGTGGGAGAAGGCAATCACAGCCCCCTCTTTTATTTCATTTAGTTAGTTAGTTAGTTAAATTTTTTTTTGTTTTTCTGCATGTGACTTCCAGGATCATAGAGATCACCCCCTGGCAGCATTTCTTTGTTCAGGCTTTCAGGTATGCTGACAGGATGACCTTTAGGAACCATTGCCCTGCGATAGGGTAAGGTTGGGTCTATTCTGGTTGAAACCAGGTGTTTGGCTAGTTGCTGAAGCCTTTGTGAAATTCCTAAGTTAAAGCACAAGTGATAGAGGAACCACTTTTTCTAATGCTTGGTTTGTTGAGTAAACCTTAGCATATACAGAATATAAAAGTAAGTGGATAATCTTTCAAAACTGAAACTAAAAAAATAACAAATGTGCACCTAAAATAATATTTTTTTTTTCAATTTCATATGAAGCCATTATTTTAAAAGAAGTAAACTGCCAGGGGCTTTGATGGAAGTTAATGGAAATTACTCTGTACTTTCCTGGAAAGTCACCTAAAAAGCAGTATACTATTTTGGCCTTAGCTCTTAAAAAGCTGTGTGCATGGCCTTAGCCTCATGCCACTAAAGCTCACACTACACTACCTTTGTAAAAGGACTTAGTAAAAAGACTGTTCAAAACACAACTAGCTGTCATATCATTATGAGTTACAAAACTTTCCTATAACTAAGAAACTGTACATACCAGTAAATCAAAACAATTCAAGTATTTATTGTCTGCCAGAAAAATAATGTCAGTTATGTAAACTGGATTGAAATTTGACTTATGAAATTGTTTTAGATCTGTGTGTGGTCCTCCTTCCCACACAAATAATAAATATGTGGAGATTTGTCAAATATTTTATGACACTGTTATTTTCTATTATGTACTCAGTTGCTTACAGAAAAAAATGACAGGAACTGCATCTTCCACAATCTGCTCCGAGAAGGCAGTTTTCACCTATGATGCCATCTAATTTCTGAAAACAACTAATAGGTCAGAACAAGGAAACAGTTACTATTTCTTAGGTGTTTTTCATGCATCAGAGGTATTAACAAGCTGGAAAACAGGAAATCAAATTTTACCATCCACTAACAGTTTATCTCATTTTTTTTTAGAGATGGAGCCTCTTCATGCAAGCAACGGTGCGAAGAATAATACGAGTATTTGCACGCTGAATCAATACATGAAACTACAAGGTTGTCAGTTATATTCCAATGATATGCCTGGTGCCATGGCACCAGTGCCATGAGTGCCCCACCAGTTGCTTGTCATCAAAGTTTTCTTTCATTTTGCAAAAAGAGTAAATGAGTTGTTACTAGGAAAGATGGGGGAGATTCACTTGAACTGATTTGGGAAAAGCTAAATTATGGTTTTCCAGCCAACTGTTTGCCTGTGTTACCACAGCTTCACAGGGTGACGTGTGGGATGTTTTCACTGTCAACGGGAAGCAGCTGCCAAGCCAGGTCTCGTGCCTTTTGGGCCAGGGCAAGTTTGACACGCTCTAAACCCTGAGATAATTGGATACAAATTGGAGTAACTGGTCCTTGGCTGTGTGAAGTAACATACAAATTGGAGTAACTGGTCCTTGGCTGTCCTGCTCAAATAAAAATAATTTGCAGAATCCCCTAAATACTAAAATTCTGGGATCATACGTATTGCTACTATTCCTACTGGCATGTCTTTGGAAGTAGTATTTATTAGTTTGTTTTTTTTTTTTTTTACTACAACTTGAGTCTCTCTCCCACACGTGATCACACAACTGTTGGCAGGACTGCTGCTGGCTGCGTTTGGAGTAAGTCACTGCGTTATTATTTGGGTGGGGAGGGAAGGGGGAAAGGAGGACCACACACAGATCTAAACTATACTTTGATAGGTCAGGTTTCAATCCAGTTTACATTACTGACATTATTTATTTCCAGCAAACAATAAACACTTGAATTGTTTTGTTTTACTGATAACGTAGCATTTCTTAGTTATAGGGGAGCTTTGTAACCTGTAATGACATCTCAACTTCCCTGTAAACAGGAAGTTTGAAACTCTCTTCCTACCGTGCTGGTGTGGCTTCTTGTTATCATGAAGTGCCTCCCTGTCTGAACTAACGTACCCTCATGAGAACTTTAAAGCACGCAAGGGCCATCGATGCCCTTGCAGAAGGCACACTACATTGTATAGAAAGTGGCTCAGGAACCCAGGGTGGGTTAAAGCTTCCTGCAAGTGTTGGGTTCAGCAGAGTACGTTGGTGTGGTTGGCACTGCCAGGTGCTGAAGGATGCCTGAGCACTCCCCGTATTCCCCAAAGGTGTGCTCGTGCCCGTGGGGTGTTCAGGTCACACCTATTGCACCTATAATATCACATTTATTTTGCAGAAATGAGAGGCATGGATTTCCCTGCCTCCTTCCTCAGCTTGGGGGGGTTGCTAGTGTCTTGGAGATGACACATTGGAGATTACAATATCAAAACAGAACGGTTTTGAACATGGTCATTCTGTCTTTTCTGATGAAGTGGGTCATATGGAGAGAGGAATGCAAGTTTTACAGGTCAAGAAAGAAGAGGAAATTGTCCAATGGGGGGGGGGGGGGGCTGTGTTTGTTTGCAGTAAGAGATGTGGCTGGTAAAATAGACTATTGTGTTCTGGGACAGTGGGTGTTTCCAGTATCTTCCTGCCATCATCCACTTTAGAAAAACTTAGAAAAACAGGCTGACACGTCAACAAAGGTCAAACGGTGTCTGCTGGAGTGTTGGAGAAGGGATTGTTTGTTGTTGTTGATGAGACATTAGCGTCACAAGTACTGAGCTGGTCAGTTATCAACATTTTCCTTCAGACATCTGAAAATGCACAATTAGCACAGATTTTTGACAGCAATTTCCTTTTCTTGTCAGCATAACATCTTTCTTGTTCAAGTTCAGCTGTAAGACAGGTGTTCTTTTGTAAGGTAGTTTCAAGATTTTATTCTGTTTTCATGATTGTCGTATAGTTAAATATGGCAACAGTTAGGTAAAGCCCTACATCATCTCCACGTTGGTGTTACTGTGTCCTCTGACTAGTATCTCGTACCTTACTGAAGATACATAAAAGGTCCAGTGACATCTTAGGACTCTCCAGGTGAAGAACAGAGCAGCTGAGGTGTTGTTCACTCTCTGCTGTGCAGAGCCTTCTCAAGAGGACTCAGAATTTTTCTGAGCTACTGCAGGTCTTTGCCCCTTTAAGTCAGGCTACAAGATTCAGTTTCTGAAATATACTTGCTCTCCTTTGAAACAATACATTTCAAAATGAGAAAATAATACCTTAACAATCCACTGTCCATAAAGGGAGAAAGATTTCTGCATAATACTCCATCCTTAAACACTATCATCAGTTGTTCACCCACCAATAACTGTGACTTTCAACCTATTCAGTGTTCCATACGTTGAGAAGACAGGCACACATCTTCATTTCAGATTAGTGGAATTAAACGTTAGCATGTTTTGTGCAGTTGAGAAGGAGGCACAGATGCATGGTGTGGAGAGGATAAAGTAGTTTTAAAAAGATTTTTAAAAAAGATAACAGGTCTTGATTAACAAGGACAGAGGTGATGAACCAGTAATTTCTTTTCTTGCTTTATAGACCGTAAATTCAACTGATAGCAATTTTAACTGAAGAAACCCTAACCTAATATATTCTAGTAAAAAAATAATGTAAAATTACTACAATTACATTTTATATTTTGCCAGAATTAATACTAAACAAGAGTCTAAAAATTAAACCACATGGACTTCCTAAATATTTTGTGCTTAGGAACGTGGCTAACACCATTAGCCAGATGTTCCTAACAGTACAGGACTGCAGGCAAACAGCAGGTAATCTGGTTTCTCCTGGGCCAGGCTGTATGTCAGCACCAAAGCTGCTGTGAAGAGGGCTGTTGGCTCTGCTGTGGGTCATCAGCATTCGCAAGGATAATCTCCATGCATATTCCTTGAAATGCCCCAAAGAAGGGCTGGGAGGAAGGGCTCCAAAAAGTTCCTTGATACCCACAATAGTCCTCTTTGCTGGGATGCACCCAGCCCTCCCACCTTGGTTTGGGACCTGCCTGACTTTTAAGGTGGTGCTTGACCTGTAAGCGGAACATTTGCAGTGTTGCTGCTGGCAGAGGAGTAATAAAGAGGAAACTCGTCTCCATAAACAAGGAGCTCTTTGCCCTTCATGTTAAAGGAGAACCTGTTGCAGCAGGTCCAGAGGAGGGCCACAAAAAGGGCTGAAGAACCTCTTCTGCGAGGACAGGCTGAGAGAGTTGGGGTTGTTCAGCCTGGAGAAGAGAAGGTTCCAGGGAGACCTTATAGCTCCTTCTAGTACTTAAAGGGGGCTTATAAGAAAGGTGGGGACAAACTTTTCAGCAGGGCTTGTTGACACAGGACAAGGGGTAATGGTTTTAAACTAAAAGACAGTAGATTCAGACTAGATAGAATGAAGAAATTTTTTACACTGAGGGTGGTGAAACACTGGCCCAGGTTGCCCAGAGAGGTGGTAGATGCCCCATCCCTGGAAACATTCGTCAGGATGGGACAGCCTCTGAGCAACCTGATCTAGTTGAAGATGTCCCAGGGTGTCTGGACCAGATAACCTCTAACGTTCCCTTCCAACCCAAACCATTCTATGATTCTAACGTGGTGAGATGCTTCTCTGTTAAACTGTCATGGCTGATCCCTCACTTCAGGCTATTACATTACTGCCTTTCCTCACCGCAGCACCCACACCGCACTTCCACCAGCCAGGTGCTGCTTTTGGAGTCACTACTGACGGGGTCCCATCACACCTGGGGACAAAACCGAGCACTGCTGCCCTCCAGAGCGGGAAGCCTGGGGGGCTGGCAGGGAAAGGGCAAGGATGGGCAATGGGGGGGAGTGCGGCGTTGGCTGGGGTCAACTGGGCCCTCCAGCCGCCTGCCGGGGTTTGACGCCTCCGCACCCACCCGTGGGCATCCCAGGGCTGGCAACGGGGGCAGGTGGCTAGTAATACCACTTAAACCAAGTGGTTTTCAAGCTGGAACATAGGAAGTTCCATTCAAATATGAGAAAAAACTTTTTTAGGGTGAGGGTGACGGAGCCCTGGAACAGGCTGCCCAGGGAGGTCGTGGAGTCCCCTTCCGTGGAGACTTACAAGACCTGCCTGGGTGAAGTCCGGAGTAACGTGCTCTGGGCAATCCTGCTTTAGCAGGGGAGTTGGACCAGATGATCTCTAGAGGTGCCTTCCAACTCTGACAATTCCGTGATTCCGTGATTAAACCCAAACCAACTCGGGAAAAGAAAAATAGAAAACGAAAATCACAGGTCACAGAACGGTTAGAGTTGGAAGGGACCTCAAAGATCATCGAGTTCCAACCCCCCTGCCATGGGCAGGGACACCTCCCACTAGAGCAGGTTGCCCAAAGCCCCATCCAGCCTGGCCTTGAACACTTCCAGGGATGGGGCATCCACAGCTTCTCTGGGCAACCTGTTCCAGTGCCTCACCACCCTCACAGGAAAGAATTTCTTTTTGTGTCTAACCTAAATCTCCCCTCTTCCAATTTAAACCCGTTACCCCTTGCCCTGTCACTGCACTCCCTGAACAAGCAAAAAGCCGCCGTGGGCGGTGGGGAGAGGGCCGGGGCGGGCGTGGGGGAGCCGTGAGGGGACCCCCGCCGGTTGCGGGGCGGAGCGGAGCGGCGGGGCAGGCGGCAGCGGGCGGGCGGCCGGGTCACTGCGGAGCCGGCGGCCGCACCGGGCGGACCGCCGCCGGTACCGGGGGTCTGCTGCTGCCGCTGAGCGAGACCGAGCAGCAGCGTTACTCCGAGCTCTTCTCGCGGTGCTGCCCGCCCCCCGAGGCGGCCGCCGGGGGCAGCAGCGTGGGCGAGCTGTTCCGGGCCTCACAGCTGCCCCCGGACACGCTGCACCAGGTGGGTCGTCGGAGGGGGGGGGGCGGCTCGTCACGAAGTTGCGGGGATGG
>NW_015091257.1:13285925-13326623 GCF_001431845.1 Calidris pugnax
GGGGGGGGCGGCCCCCCCCCCCCCCCGCCTCAGCAGCGCCGGGGCTGCCTCCCACGGAAAGTTGGGGGCTGCGCGGCCGGTGCCCCCGGCGCCCCGGAACGAGCGGCGGCTCCTTGGGCAGCGGGAGCGGTGCGGGGGTCGGTGCGGAGCGGTGGTTGCGGGCAAAGCGCGGGGAGAGCGGGTCACGGCTCTCCCCGGTGTCACGGTGGGGGGGGGGGGGCTGCTTCGTGCCCGCTTTCCCTTCTCAGCCGAGCTGCTTCCACCCGCCCGGTGGGGTCCCGGTGTGGGATCGCCGTGCTGCCGCTGCCCCCCCTCCGTCCCGGGTGGCTGCGTGTCGGGGACGTCCGGCTCGTCCGTGGCCCTGGGACGGAGCCGCCGGGTTGGGCGACCGGCTGCCCGCAGCCCGGTGGCCTCTGTCGCCAGCCCGGGTCCCGGCTGTGAGGCCGGTAACTCCCCTCAGAAGGAGCCCCGAATGGAATAGAGACCGTCCTGCTCACAGAGCTGTGAGGGACACGCGATGCCTGTAATTCCTGACTTAACACTGATTTTCTATTTTTAAAATTTTTTTATTAAAAGTATTTCAGTGAAAAAAATCCAGGTAAAGCGACGTTGTGGCTTTTTTCTGTGTGTTCTTGGTGAGCAAATACATCTAGGTGATAGGAATTAAGAGGTTCTCAGGCCGTCAGAGCAGCCAGGGTCCCAGAAGAGGTCCCCAACCGAGGTGATGGGGGCAGAATCCTCCTCGGTTTTGAGGAGGAGCTTGGTCAGGGGGTGAGAAGGCTCCTTCTGCCATTCAGTTCATCCAGGTTTGTGGTCTGCTCCACCTGTGGATTAGTAATTTGCCTAATACATCATAGTTGAACGATACATCTAACAGTAAGCTAAATAGAGGTAAGGTATTCCTGGGTTGTGGCTTTTTTTTTTTTTTGTTTTTTTTTTTTTTTTTTTCCAAATTGTTGTATTTTATTTTTATCTATAGGAATTCTGTTCTTCAGTAGTCTTTATTTATCAAGCAGAAAAAAAAAAGTTGTGTGGAAATTGAGCTGAAGTACAGTTGTGCTTGGGCACTGCCTGAGGGTAACTGAGCTCCTCTGCTGCTTCTCTGAGAGCTGTCAGGTCCTCTCCTAGTGACTTACTTAACTTCCTATTACACGGGTGATTCTGAACAAAAGGGATGGTATTTCAAGGATGTTTTTCCTCTCTTACTTGCCCTGTTTACCAGATCTATAAACCAAAAAAATGTTACCGAGCACTATATGGCTACTTGATTTTGAGCCACACCGTGGCCTCGGTCTCGCAGGTGAATTGAGCAGTGAAAGTAGAGGTTTTGCACAGATCTAGCAGCAAGAGTAGGTCTTTTGCAAAGAGGAAGAAGAGGGCATTTAATTTCAAATAAGAAGGCATAGTTAAGAAACTTGTTAGAGCCCTGTTAGTAAATTTGTGTGACTTTGCTGTTAGTCACTTCATTTTCCAAAGAAGTATGGAAAAAAATCTAATTTTTGCTATGTAGTTCTTTACCCTGTCATTTAAGTGAAATTTATTATCACAGTCTGTTTTGGGGGTCATTTTGATAGTCATGTGTGAATTAAACGTAGAAACGTTGGGGTTTTTTTAATGTTGTTCTTATATTTTTCGCTATTTTAGATTATTTCCAGGTATATTTATGCTGTGAGGAGCATGTTACCGGGAAACAAGCTTGTAATTGGCTTCAGGAATATTGAGATAATAAGGCCTGTGGGATCTGGGGCTGGTTTTCTTCCTCCTTCCTGCCCTCCCCCTCTTGTTTATATGGCACTAATCACAGTGGTGCTCTGCTCTATGGCTGGAGTGCCTGTCCTCGAAACCCACCGCTGTCAGGTATTCTTACTAACATTTACCAGAACTTAAGAAAAAAATTGAATTAGCGTAATGTGTTTAAAAATAAATAAATAAAATGGAAATGTGGATGTTTTGATAGAGAAGACCCCACAATGCCACAGTGTTGTTGGAGGTATTTGCTGGTATTTTGTCTTTTATCATTCTGCTAAAATGCAGTTTAATGTTTTCTGTTTAAAAAACCCTACCCTTCTAACAGTTATGGGAACAAGGTGCAGAGGTTCATGGTGCATGTTTTGTGCTACTGCAGGGAACACCCATTTTCGGCAAAGGCAGCTTGTTTGGGTTAAGATAATGTGTTTTCTTTGAAATAACTGTTGATCGTGAAAGTTTTCTTTTTTTTTTTTTTTTTAAATTCTTTTAAAAATTGCCATCTGTCACAGTTAGTGCTTAGCATGCAGGCATCCCTACTGACCGACTGAGAAAGGGTCACGCCGAGTTTTGCCATGTTGGAAATGGGGAGGTTTGGATGGGAAATGAGGTCTGGATTCCTATTAAGCAGAGCCTGCAGAGTCCAGAAGGTCCTTAATACCGTTGCCCGGCCCTTGGGTGGGCTGTAAAGCTATGGACTGGTTTGTAAGTGACGTGCAGTTCACAGCTTTTTATTCTCAAGGTTTTCGTTGAGGAGTGGTTTTTACTGATTGGTGTGCTTCCAGAACTGGCATATAGTGCCACGGCAAAGTCTCCAACATGTGCTGTTGTCTTCGGGGATTTGTACTTGTGTAATAGGTGGGATAAAGCTGGGATAAAGGAGCCTTTCCTTACACAGTCTTTGATTGAGATTTCTTGTTGATCAGGAAGATGCTCACAAGCATCACAGGAAAACTCCTTCCACCTTCCTTAACTGTAATAGCAGGGTTTGTGACCTAGACAAAAACCACGTGGGTGGTGCATCCCGGCTGGGGTCCTGCCGTTGAGCATGGCAATTCCTGTGGGAAAAGCAGTGATGCCTGCTCCCAAACAGCAAACGGGCAGGGGTCTTTGTTTGGCTTAAAGATGAGTGGGTTTGATCCAAGAGGTTGTATAGATGAAAGAAGCTCAGAAACAGGGAGCAGGTAGGGAACATGAGAGCGTGTGCCAGCAGAGGAAATGCTGGAAGAAATGGAAAAAATCCAAGAGCAGCCGGGTCAGCAGGAGCAGATGGTGTGCACCCCAGAGTCCTGCGTCTTGCTAAGAATGAAGTGATTGAACACAGATTCATCACACCCAGGCTCATTAAAGCCAGCTATTCTGCTGGGCAGTAGCCTACAGTAGAGGTTGTACCTATATAACTTCCCTTAAAGAAGAGAATGAACTCGAAGAATGAACTCAGCAAGAGTTATTTCAGTTCTGGAAAAGTGGTTGAAGTTAGCACTAAAATTAAAGACGTCAGACACTTCACAGAATGAAGGGCATGGCAGGGACAGGACAGCGTGGGTTTTGTGGGCTGTGTAATCATACCTCCCCCTTGTACTGGAGAGTCTTCGTCTAGCCATGTAGTGTGGCTAAAGGCAGAACCATTAAGATTTTATTTAGGCTTGCACAGAGCCTGCGGCAGATCTTTCACCAGGGGCTTTTAGAGGAACTCTGCAAAATGTCTATAATCTCTTGCATGAAAGGTCCATGCTAGGTTTGTTTTTGTTTTTACAAGGAGGAAGGAACAGACTAGTCATGTGCCGTGCAGTTATGGAGACTGTCAGAAATAGAAGAAACTGAACAGCATCGGCTGGATTTATATTCACTCACGTTGGTCAAGCTGAAAATGTTGTTCCCTATGTTTTGGCTCCTAATAAAGTGAAGAAGAACTGAAAAAATAAGTGTTTTGAATTCCCTGGGGCCACAAAACCCCACAGAAGCAAAGGTGGTCCCCCAGTGGGCTTTGTTCCATAGCTCAGGATTGATCTGCTGGGGGATGTCTCTACACGTATAGCCAAGACTGGCCAGTTTGTCAGGATGTTGGTAACTGGTTCATTTTATTTTTGCTCCCTGAGTGTGTTGGGACGTCAGTACCCCGCGCCAACTGCCGTGCCCCAGGTGTCGACGATGGCTGTTTTGCCTCCTCTTCTTCTGGGCAACCAATTTGTGACCCCATTTTGAAGCTGTCCACCAGCCAGTACAGCCTCTGCTCCCTGAGTGCAGGACCCCAGAGTGCATTCATGATGGGTGCCAAGCACCAACGGGCTGATGTCTGCGTGGATTTTGGACAAAGAAGTGCTTGATAGAGTCATCGCCAACTGATCAGCCAAAGAGAGGTACCTTGTGCTAGTTTCACTGGTTGGTGGTGTTGCTGCGGTCTCTGAAGACTTTTGTCTGGGGAATTATGGAGCAGGATTAGACTCAAGATTTACACTGAAATGCTTATCTCTTTTTATTAGTTTTTGACTTATTTGATTAATTCTCACTTGGTTGCCTGATGGTATCTTTAATTCCCGGTTTTATAAACCTTAGTCTTATTTGTGGACTTGCGCTGTCAGCACAGAGATCCAATTTTCTTAAGAAAACGCATTCTTTCCTCTGCAAATGAACACGCAGTGTTATTTTGAGCTCCGAGGATGACAAGTACTAATTGTATGATGCTGGAGCTGCACAGACACTGCATTTTTTTAGCTGGGACTGTCCTTCCAGCTCAGTGTGAATAGGGAACGCAGACCGGCGATCTTGCTTTCCTTCCACAGGCTTCGTGAGTTGATTTGTGTTTATCGTGACTTGTCTCTATAGTTACAACTCTACAGTTTTGACTGTACTTTTGTGTTCAAAAAGCAGAAGTGTGAATAGATTTAAAAAAAAAAAAAAAATTGCTAAGTTAATACTTCTTTGGAAAAAGGCCAGTAAGGGTTGGCTTTTCCATACTGTTTTTTTATTCCATAAGCATAAATTAGTACCTGCATGGTAGTTGGCGTGGGATTAACTGTCTGCCTCAAACAGGCACAAAAGAATAAGAACTGTGCAGTTAAAATAGGAGCTTTTTGAGCGAGGAAAGTCTGAACTTAACCATTACTTTTTAAAAGATAATATTCGCCCTGTTGGGCCCCTTCATAGAACTTGGCATTATGCTAGTGCTGGAAATGCAGTTTAGTTGATTGACAAACAGTGAGTCCATCAAAAAGTGATGTTGGGTTAGAGTACATTTGGAGAAATTACATCCTACTGACGTCTTTGAGTCAAGAGGAAACAAAAAGGGGGTACAAATTCCTGTAAGTGGTACAGCCAGAAGAGGAAAGGAAAACTGACGTTTCAGCATCAATGCTTCTGGCCACAGTCCCCGAAACTGTCATTGCCTTTCTGGAGTCAGAAGCAAACTTGTGTTTATGTAAGTAGGAGCACGCAAAATTGACATTCAAAAAACATAGTAGTATTATTTATAAAACAAAACCCCCAAAAGCTGAATTATACCAAAGTAAAGAGTAAAACTTCACCTGAAGCAATCTTGGATGATATATTCCATTTAAAAAAAATTACTGGGGTCCCAGTACCTCTTTAAACTATTGTTTATCATTTAAACTATCATGTAGTAGTCACTACTTACAAGGTTAATAGTTTTGAGTGCCTCAGCATTGAGATACACAGTAGAAGATTTGTAGAAGCTGCTCCTTCCCAAGTGTGTTTCAAATCACGCTATAAAACCAGAGACCTGCTTGTCACAGACATTCAGTGGGATGGTCAGAATTAGCCTGGCCAAGGCCTGCAGCCTTCAGTAATTAACCCTCATTACAATCAAGTATGAATTAATTATTTTATTTTTCCAATAAAATAATGCTTTGCTGTGCCATCGACTGAAAATAACTCTGCAAGGGTAATGGAGGAAAAACATCTATTGGGATGAAAATTAATAACTTTCTTCATGAGAGGTTGCTGCAGTGTGAAGCAGTGGTGATGAAGAATAATTTTATGATTCTATGATATTTTTTTTTAAGTGGTTTTGTCATCATACTTACCGAAGTGCAGTGGATTCACCGAACAGTTGAGTATAATCTCTTCTACTCATGCATATATGTACAGCACTATGCTGTCAGTGTTGTGATGTTTATATACAGATTGAGTGATGTTGTCCACAATCTGTTTTGCAAAGGAGATGTTATACACAGAATTCACCTGGGTAAATCTAGCACAGACATCCCCTGTGAAAGAGGATTGGTATAAACTCTGAAAACATGCATTTAGCTGAGCTGAAAATACTAGCCGAGGTGGATTCGTGAAAGATGGAATAAGCATTTCTGTGACAAGGAATCAGAACAAATAACCTATTTAAATTTAAAATATTACGAATTGAGAGATACGTTTAATATAATACTTGTAAAGCAAGGTTCTTTGATGTATTAACATCTAAACATACCAACAGTATGGTAAAATAAAACATTAATGAGCAGTATATGCCAGTTCAACTTTTGAAGACAGGCAAACAGTTGAGCAGCTGAGCGAGTGGATAATTAACTAGAAAAGGTTGCTGAAGTAGAAAACCAACTGTGGAAAAACAGTAATCCCCTCTTCCTGAACAAAGGGAATATTTTCTTTTTCCAGTGTATTCAGGAGCATTATTTGGTGACCACTGCATAAAATTGAGAACTCTGTTGGGAAGAACTTTTCCCCCCAGCCTCGCTGTTTAGACATGATGATGAGGTGGAAGGATGTGGTGGGACGAGATCAATTAGTTCTGTAATTTGGTAGGACACAGTAACCAGAAATAATCAGCTAAATCACTAACCACAAATTATACTATTTACCAAAGTGTTTAAAAGACAAAACATGTTTTTATAAACTTCCGAATGTTTGTATACATAAGAAATGTGTAGTTTTTGTTTCCTAGCAGATGAAGATGGTTTGTGTATTTTTAAATTAATTCCAGTTTTCATCTAAATTTAACTTTGTGTATATCACATGTACCTACCCAAGTAGGTGTAGCTCTTATTAAACATGATAAAGGAGCAAATTTCTTACAAAATAAAAATTAAGACATGTATTAGGCTATGTGTTGGCTTAAATATGTTTTTAAATGCTTAATGGTACATGTTAGTGAAAACAGAAATGTTACCACATCAGAAAAAAAAAAATAAAATCTTACTTTAATGACCAACTGATGGGCTTTATCTGGAAAAAACCCCGGCTAGTTTCAGTACATACCAGCAATGAAGTTAGGGTCTTATTTGGACTTAAGTACTATTTTAAATAAATTATTTCTGCCATGAATCTGCTTTGCAACCATCTTAAGATGGTTGGTGCTGCCAGTTGCTTTAGACTGGGTGGTGGGTTTGGAGGGAAGTGCTGAAGAAGCCGTCTCTGTCCCGTGTCACCCCTGCGGGTTCTCTCCAGCTGGGACGAGCCTTGCTTAAATCTACCCGAAGGTCACACGCTGCCTGTTGAATCGTCCTGGTACCTGGATGAATCATTCAGTGGCCTTCCTAATGAATGGAAATGACTGAGCAGAGCTGCAAGCGTGCCCCCCTTACAGCAGCATGATTAGCAAATGTCTTTATAAAAACAAAGTACTGAGGAATTTTAGGTAGCCTGACTACCAAAGCACATCTTCAGTGTTTTCTTCTGCTTCTTTCCTTTTGATCTGTATGGTTGGTTTGTTTTTCCTGCCCTGAGCAGTCTTCCCCCATCCCAAAAAGCTGCAAATAGTTTTTCGAGTGTCTTCCCCTTGCATCTGCATAGCCCTGAAATGTGGACATGTACCTCGCTTGGCCCTCTTCTCTGACAGGGGGACCTTTGAGGAGGGCCATACTCGAAATGCTGGATTCAGACCTCGCCATTGTCACTGGCTTGGTGGCAGTGGTGAGAACTTAGAGTCGGCTGATGGGAAGCACTTGGCTAACTAAGCTTGAGTTTAGGCTGGCTGAACATGGCCCGTGGTGTCTGCTCGCTCACTATGGTATGAGTCATGAAGCTGAATTCTACTTTCAATAGCAAATGTCTCTAGCATTACTTTATTATTATTATTATTACAAATTTCAAGTGTTTTTTGGCATGAGCCTTTCAAATTCATTTACTTGTGTGTTTTTCTTTTTTTCTTTTTTTTTTTTTTTTTTCTCCTCAATCCTTTCTTCTTAAAGTCTCTCTTTCCACACCAAGAAACATTAGATCAGCTTTGGCATAGGTAACATTTCACATTTCATGCATTATTTACTTCTGGCATAATGCACACAAAGATGTCCTATGGAAGCCAAGATGATGGGCTTTCAGAATAAAACAATGTGTCTAATCATTTGCAAAACAGGGTGGCTGCTATGGGCTAATAAATACAGTCAGAACTATTTTGTTACCAACAGTAACAGCAGCGGAGCAGTAAAAGGTGAAGTACACGGAGGTTTCAGATGCAAAAAATAAAAATAAATGGGGAGGGAGGCAAAAACAACTCAACAGTATTAATGTATTTTTTTTTCTTTCCCTCCTCTTTGAATAATTGCTGCCTTTGTAAGAACATCTGTATGTTTTAATAGGCATAAGCTGCCTTTTCTTTACTGTGTGCAGATAAAAATGCAATTATAAACCATGATATAAAATGCAGTATATAATGCTGGCATACTGTGCATGGGCACTGGAGACGGTGTCGTCTTTGAGTCTGTCTGATGTTGCTGCTTTGAAGTCCTGTGCTCTTTAGCTGGATTGAGGACAAACGCTTGGTTTAAGCACAAACCAAGTAGGTTCTCACTGGCTGAATGACGCGCTCCAACACATAAGGTGCGAGCATATTGGGTGAAATGGTGACAATTTTAGGGTTTTGTTTAGTGATGTGGAAGAGGAAAAAAAAAAAAAAAGCTGCTTTTCCCTTTTCCAAGTGATGTGTTGATTAGAGATAGAGGTAAATGGGGTGTAAGATCAAGGAAGGGCAGGAAGTGTCTCTACACACACCATATGCCATGGAGTTAGCTCCATGGTACCATATGCCATGGAGTTAGCTCCATGGAATCACGGAATTGTCAGAGCTGGAAGAGCTGCTTTTCCCTTTTCCAAGTGATGTGTTGATTCAAACTAGAGATAAATGGGCTGTAAGATCCAGTAGGGGCAGGACGTGTCAATCCACCCACCATATGCCATGGAGTTAGCTCCATGGAATCACGGAATTGTCAGAGCTGGAAGGGACCTCTAGAGATCATCTAGTCCAACTCCCCTGCTAAAGCAGGATTGCCCAGAGCACATTACTCAGGACTGCATCCAAGTAGGTCTTGAAAATCTCCAGAGAAGGGGACTCCATGACCTCCCTGGGCAGCCTGTTCCATTCGGTTAAGAAGTCTTTTGACAAGTCTTCAGTCTTAGAAAAATAATCCACAACTTTCAATTAGAGAAGGATTTTAATTTGTGATCTTGATTAAGATAAGTGCACAGCTATAGAGGATAATGTTTTGGGTGTTTGCTGCATTGCCTTTAAAAGTACCTGCTGTAGTTGTAAGTGCTTGGGAGATGAACTTGGGAAGATACCGAATGTGATAAAATAGGATGAGTACAGGGCACATTCTTGGGGTAGCCAGTCTAGAAAATCCTCAGTAATTACTGAAGAAAGAAGCTCATTTTAGAAAAGAATTATTTTGATGAAATCGAAGATAAGTCTGTAAGAGATTTCTGTTTGTGGCAAAAACACATCTTGTGTCACAGAGTCTCTACTTTCTTCTGTATTAGTCGAGCCTCGTTTTGACTGCAAAGCAGAGCAAAACCCAGAATTAACTTTTTGTGGGAAATGTCAGAATTTCTTCTGATCTTCTAAGGCAAAGTTAACTATGAGAAATGTTCAGAAGAGATGTTGCTTTGGAGATGTTTAAAAACCTGTAATTTATTGAACTGAATCAAAACACTTTGTTTTGAACTGCTTAGATGTTAGAGCAGTGTGACATCTTAAATACATAAATTTTGGGAAAGATGTCATTCGTGTACATCATGCCTTGTTCCTTTCCATTCATTAGACTAATTCTGCTGTTACACATAGCAGTGGTGGGTCAGGCAGCTTGTTCAGAAGGGAGACTGTGGTGCCTCAGAAACGTCATCTGCTGAGTAACCGCAAGGGTGTGAAACATCAAAACTACAGCTTCCATGAGACTCTATGGTACCTTTGTATTAAGGCAGCCTGGAACAAAATATTTCATTTCCTGGCAGAAGTTTGAAAGGCTCATTGGAATCAGAGTGTTTGTTTGTTTTTTTTTTTTTCAGGAGGAAGTTCAATATTTTGCAGTATTTTCAATTAGTCTAGTTCAAGATGACTAGATCTGGTGGCTGCCATCTAGCTGGGGAGGAGTTGTCAGGGTTTCCGAATGTGTTGTTTGTCATTTCTTGGTTACTAACTCCTGTTATTTTTAGCAACTGGAAGCACTTTTTGCCACTGCTTTCAGAACGAGGTCTGGGAGACACCAAGTGTCAGATCTGCCATGCAGAGTTGTCCATAATTGATTCTCGTTCTGAAAAGTGAGAAGCAAATGTTTAAATCTTAGGCTTTTAATTAGAAAAGTTTTTTCTGTCATTATTAGAAGTGGTGGAAGTTCTAGATAGTTGTAGCTGCTAGAAATGTTCTCCTGTTTAGCTATGTGGACATGTTGCATGTGTCCTGGCTCTCTATGCTACTCTTCCATGGACTCTGCATTCAGGATTGATGGTGAAAAGGGGTCCTGAAATTTTTCCTTTGGACCCCAAACACAGTAGTTCCCTTCTTAAACAGAGTAAGAGGAAGATACCGAATACAAGGCTATTCCAAAGCTCGAGTACTTCTCAGTAGGTCATTGTGGGCTGACTTCTACCTTACTGGCTGGGTTCCTTTCTGGGTTTGATAACATTCCTGGTCCCTGCAGCTTTTTGTGCTTTTGATAGTTATATGGGATCCCTTATGGCTCTGGCAGGAAACATAAAGACTGGATAGGCTAAAAATAGTTTCCTGTTGTAAGAATGTAAGGCAAGTGGAGACCTTACCTGAGGATGAGGGAGCTGGGAGGCAGTAGAAACAGGACAGCAGCAAATCTCATTACAAGCAGTGTTTGTGAAGAAGATTGGAGAAGCAGCCTGAAAGAGTCAGCCAGGTGGCCAGTGTGTGTATTGGGGGATATCTGGTTTGGGAGAAGATCAGAAGGCAAAAAAGAAATAAATCCCACTTACGTTGTTAACTGTTGTTCTCTGTTGTGGAATAATAAAAGGCAGGAACCAGGAAGCTGCTTGTTTCTGTTTTTTATTAGATGCTTTAGATACCATGGTGACGAGCAGGTTATATATATAAATGTCTGCTGCAGATGGAAGGTGAAACAGGCTAGAACCTGGTAACCTCTAAAAAGGGGTAACGTAAGGTTTAAAATTATGCTGATGTCTGGATCTTCCTACAGAGTCCTTGAGTAGTGTCATGAAAAGTCTGTAAATAGCAGCTTCCCTCCCCTCAAACAAATAAACCACCCCCAAAACCTCCAGAAAACAAAACAAAAAAATCACACTCATTTTTCAGGTTGAGTTTCTCATGAAGTGCCATCAAAGTTAGAAATGAAGAGAACTTCAGCTTTCTGATTTCTACGCCTGGTATGTGATGGAGGTGTACCACTGTAACAAATAGTATGTTTGGGGTTTTTTTTTTTTTGCACTTGTATTGTAACCTGCTACTACCCTTGGTTAACCATGGGCGTTATTAAAAACATCACTAAATTATTATTTTGGAGATACAGTATACTTCTAGAATCATACAGCTGTGAAGTCACGCCTGTCAGAACACATTTTGAGTGTTGTGAGAGGAAGGAAGGTGGATGGGGAGCCTGGGTGTGATGATGTTACAGCACCTGGTACCTCACGGCGTGACAGGTCCCGGGGTCACTGGCCAGAGCAAATATTGTTTCAGGACAAGATAGAGTGGCACTGGGCAGTGCTGCTGTCAACAGGAAAATAATTCCTCATGTTATTTACATCCAGTTATCAGTCCCTTATTTTCCTTCTCACTCTGTTCTCCCCCTCCCTCCCCCCACCCCCAGTCAAATTTTAGTAATTACATATATCTTTTATTTCATCTAATCTAAATCAGGACTGTCCTTGAGGAGCATATTCTCCAAAGAAATATTTTTCCTTAGGAAATACTCATTAGCTGTTTTTAGACTGCGTTATTTACCATGCATATTTGATTGCAAGGGAACTGTGCTAGAGGTGACGCTTATAAGTCAAGTCTAGCAAGGCTCTCTATTTTAATGTAACTACTGAATTTAAGCCCTGCAACAAAATAGGGCACTCTGGAATTGGAGTCAAGGTCTTCTGTTTGGATACTGAAGGACAGGTCTTAAAGTGAATATCTCTGAGTAGGGGAAACATCCAAAAGGCCAAAAGTAGAAGGTGAGTTTGTGATTATTCCCCCCACCCCCATATAGTTTAAATTATTTGGCAATATCTAAGTGTGTCCTGGTTTGAGGTAGAACAGAACCATTCCTTGGCATTAACTATAAACATAGGTCTTATCGCCCTGAGAATGAACAGTTATCTGCACAAAATGCTGTTAATTTCAGAGAGTTAGAAGCGGCTTAGCTAAGAAGTAAAATTACTGAACAGAATGTTGGTTCTGTTCTACCTCAAACCAGGACAAACTGCAAGTATTAATAGCAACCAAATTAATACTGAGATAGTCACAGTAAAACACGCATTGTCCTTCTAGTGACTTGGTCACTCAGGGTAAGTTTCAAAATACAAGTGTGTGACATTTTAATGAAAAGAAAGAGGAGCAATGTGTCAGGGGCTGAAGATGTGAAATACATTTAAAGAAGCGGATGAGTAGTGCTATCTAGTTTTCCATGTTTCTGATTCCCTCCCATATAGAAAATTCTGATAATATATAGTATAAATAAACAGATAGTTGTAGGACTGTCCTGTGGCTGCATTGGCATTTGCCCAGAACAGCACTTCTGCAGTTTCCACAGCAATGTCCAGTTGAATGGCATGATTTGTATGTGGCTCTACAGAGCGCAGAGAAGAACTTAGGCTTTTTTTTGGAGCAGTGAAATTATTTGGGCCAACTGTAAATACTTGAAATTTTGCTTTGCTTCCTGATGGCTATTGCAAGATACCACATCTCGCAGGCAACTCTGTACAGCAATTTTCATTTGTAGAAGAGCATTAAGCCATTTCAAAACCAGTTCACTATTGCTGTAAAATGGCCAGGGCTATAATTTTATAACAAAAGAGTGCATTGGAGTTGTGTAGTTCCAAGGAAAGGTGGGTTTGAATCATAAGCTGATACACATTGCCATACAGAACCACTTCACAAACTTAATGCTTAAAGAATTTTAACCTAAAATGACTTTGCAATCCTGTGTAATATAAAATGTTTCTTTTGCTTTGCTGCTAAGGTTTCGTTCTGTTAGGAGTTTGCCAGTGCTGTTTTATGTTTCGTTCTCTGTTGGGATAACCTTTCTTTGTGGTCCCTTTGGGAGAATTGCTACAGGCATAATGCTAGAAGTACTCATTTGTAAGAGGAACACTCAGTTTACACCTCTGTGGCAGCAGTAGCTCGTTTGTTACCAAAGTTGAAAGCAGAATATGAAAGCTAGTTGTATCCTTGTGTGGACACCCGTCAGTCTCCTTAACCATGAAATGGTGCAATGGCTGAAGACACAATTGAGTTTCTGAAATCAAGACACTATGGGGGAAGGCATCCTTCCTTTGGTTTTTCATTAGGGGCTTACTTAACGTGTCACCCTCCTCTTTTTGTGCCATGAAAAGTTACTTCTCCTGCTGGGAACAACCTACCAACTAACGGTTGTCTTGCTATCATTATATGGCTAGCCAAAAGCACATATTCCTGAAAGGTCTTGCCATTTCCTACACAGCTGTGTGGTTTCAGCTCAAAAATGAGGTGGTGTCTCCTTTAGGGCTGCTTATTCCACTGCATCTTTCTTAATGTAATCTAAAATTTGCCAATTTCCCATGTCATGGGTTGGGGTTTTCTTTTGGCCTGGTTTTCGAAAGAGATGAGGCTTGTGCAATAACGCTGTTAATTCAGCCCAGTAATAACTTCTGAATCTGTTAACTATTTCGATGAAACTTCACAGAAGACAGAGAGACTTTGCAGAGTTCCTAAGAGTTATGCAAAAGACCCAAGTCATTTGGTAAAAGACAACACTATTAATTTTCCTGCTGGGTAAAAGGTCTCGAAGTGAACTCAACCCATGTTAAACATTAAGGAGTCTGTGAGGGGTCTGGAGAACAAGTCTTATGAGGAGAGGCTGAGGGAGCTGGGGTTGTTCAGTCTAGAGAAGAGGAGGCTGAGGGGAGACCTTATCACTCTCTACAACTACCTGAAGGGAGGTTGTAGAGAGGTGGGGGTCGGTCTCTTCTCCCAAGTTACAGGTGATAGGACAAGAGGAAATGGTCTGAGCTTGTGCTGGGGAGGTTCAGGTTGGATATTAGGAAAAATTTCTTCACTGAAAGGGTTATTAAGCATTGGAATGGACTGCCCAAGGAAGTGGTTGAGGCACCATCCCTGGAGATATTCAAAAGACGGGTAGACATGATGCTCAGGTATATGATTTAGTGTTGGTGGTTTTTTTTTTTAGAGTAGACATGGTGCTCAGGTATATGGTTTAGTGTTGGTGTTGGTTTTTTTTTTTTTTATGGTTGGACTAGATGATCTTAAAGGTCCCTTCCAACTTAGGTGATCCTGTGATTCTGTAAGGGAATGTCGCCTCAGGACAAGGGAATTTGTCAGTTCTGCTGCTGAAAAGCCGCTTACTAGAATCGATGTAGTTATTAAACAGTTGATCCTGTGATTTTGTAAGGGAATGTTGCCTCAGGACAAGGGACGGGGAAAGGTTGGGATTTGTCAGTTTTGCTGCTGAAAAGCCACTTACTAGAATCGATGTAGTTATTAAACAGTGTTTAATATGTGGTGTGGGCATGAGATAAAAGATGGTTGTGGAGCAGCATCTTAAAGTAACTGTGGTAGTGAGTGGGGAGGAGCCAAAGGGGGAGGCGAGTCTCTCCGTTCCTGCTCTGTGTGGCTATTTTGGTGCCCCTCTCTGCCCCCCTCCCCGTCTCTTCCCACGCAGCTCCACCTGCGCTGCTCTTTGTTCCCCTCGGTCCCAGCTGGCGACTTCCACCAGCCAAGAGAGCTGCTGGTTCAGCGCTCCTCTGCATCTGCCAGGAAATAAATAAAGAGTGGGAAGGGAAATGGAAGGGATGTGTTCTTGCTCTTTTTGTCAGCTTTACTTAGGGCTTTTCTTTTTCCTTTTTTTTTTCTTTTTAAAAAAAAAAAAATGTACGCCTTGCAAAAAATATATCACTGTGAAATTTTTTCCTTGAAGCTAGAGCTGAATCCTATCGCCTCCGTAATTTTCCGGCATTGAGAAAAATGCAAGTGCTTTGACATCGGTGCGTTGGAGACGGATTCTCATTTGTACGGCTGTTAAATGTGCCATTGCTGTTGAGAGGTTTGAGGGGGTGCCCTGAGGGCTTGCCAAGGCGATGTGTTTTGTTCACATGCACCCTTTGCTCCTTCAGTGCTTTGCAAGGTGGCTGCACCGGCGTGCCCACAGGTAGCAGCAACCCAAATCTGATCACTGCAGGGATCTGGGAGCTGTTTGCCTCTCTGTCCTATAAATTTCCTCTAACTCCTCGGGAAGCTGAAGACAATGTGCCGGCACTATTTTTGCTCCTTTTGTGCCAGTATTTTCATTTTCGTGGCAACCCCAGGCACAAATACAGGTTGGGTGGAGATTGGCTGGAGAGCAGCCCTGAGGAGAAGGACTTGGGAGTGCTTATGGACGAGAAGCTCAACATGAGCCGGCAGTGCGCGCTGGCAGCCCAGAGAGCCAACCGTGTCCTGGGCTGCATCAGGAGAAGCATGGCCAGCAGGTCTCGGGAGGTGATTCTGCCCCTCTACTCTGCACTCGTGAGACCCCACCTGGAATACTGTGTCCAGCTTTGGAGTCCTCAACACAGAAAGGACATGGACCGGCTGGAACAGGTGCAGCAGAGGGCCACGAAGATGATCAGAGGGATGGAGCACCTCTCCTATGAAGACAGGCTGAGGGAACTGGGATTGTTCAGCCTGGAGAAGAGAAGGCTCCGGGGAGACCTTATAGCGGCCTTTCAATATCTGAAGGGTGCCTATAGAAGAGCTGGGGAGGGACTCTTTGTCAGGAAGGGTAATGATAGGACAAGGGGAAACAGTTTTAAATTGGAAGAAAAAAGATTCAGATTAGATCTCAGGAAGAAATTCTTTACTATGAGGGTGGTGAGACACTGGAACAGGTTGCCCAGGGAAGTTGTGGATGCCCCATCCCTGGAGGGGTTCAAGGCCAGGCTGGATGGGGCTTGGAGCAACCTGCTCTAGTGGGAGGTGTCCCTGCCCATGGCAGGGGGGTTGGAACTAGATGATCTTTGAGGTCCCTTCCAACCCAAACCATTCTATGATTCTATGATTTTCCTAGTGTTTTCAGCCTTTGTGGCGGCTGTCTGCCCGGGAGCTGGAGAGAACGTGCCCGTTCCTTCTTTTTTTTTATTTCTTATTGTACTTAGGCTCAGGGTCCCTGTCACCCAACATGATGTCTCATCTGATGTCGGGGGTTCAGATGAACTGGTGGGTTGTACCTAGCGCAACAAGCAGGTGAGCCCCCCCCATGCAACGTGCCAGCTCAGCATATCGCCATTGATAGATAGCTGCTTCTAAATTAAACACTCAACTTCATTGCCGTTTGCTCTGTCCTGGTTTGTTTGCGAAAGGAGGCATTAATTTCTTCAGCCATGTCTAACAAGTCTAGATCATTTAGTGGTTTCCCCTCAGGAGGTTTCACTGCGTGTGGTGCAGGAGCTGCCCTGGTTGCCCCGGCGTGCAGGAGAGCCTGGTTCCCCTTTACAGCAAGGTTAGGTCTTAACACAAAATACTTCTCTTGCCATGGATATATCTCATTAATTATCTCCCTAGCTATTCCATTCTTAATTAGCAGGATCATGTCACCTTTTGAAGGTGTTTACAGGTTTTTGTTGACACATATTTATCTATGTAAGATTCTCTTCATTTATAAGTAAAAATGAGTAGTAGACTTTTCTTAATTTCTTGCTATGTCTCTGCTCTCTGCTTTTTTTCTCAGCATGGAAGGAAAATTTGCCTATTTTCAAGCTTTCATTACACAAATGTTTGCAGGGAAATACTTCATACAATAACTGCACAACTGTTTCCAGTGGAATTTAAAAATAACAAACACCGCCGTTTGTCTCACTGCAGAAGTGTTTCTGCTGATACTAAATCTTGGAAAAAATTATTCAACAATACGTAATTATGAGCCAAACTTTCCTTGAACCATGTACCTTTTGACTTTGTAAATGTGTTTGAGGATCCAAGCTACTCAAAATGTTTGTGATGTTGTTTGTTTGGAAGACTATTGGCAACGTAAAATAATTTCTGAATTGATACATTGTTGTTAACATTGTAACATTGTTAACAAAACCCTAGGTAAGCCTAGGATTTTGAGGAGTATTACTCAATTTATATGCTTTTGCTTAAGATGAACAAGTTTTTAAATTTTGGGAAAAATTGCAGCAATGTGTTAGTCAAAGACACTGTAAGATATGTGTTGTTGGGCTCTTGGAAAGCTGTGAAATCCTGGATGCTTGTGTTTAACCAGTTTGCCCAGTCTCAAGAGAGCTTAGTGTATGTTCTGAAGACACCAGGGCTGAGCTTCTGCTGGGAAGCAGGACACGAGCAATGGGTCATGGATACCTTCTCCCCAGGCAGCTACATTTCTCCTCTCTTTGCTCCGTTACTGACTCCACTACATTCAGAGTAAGGAACGGGTGGGGAGGACCAGCAGTCTGGAGCGGTCCTGGATCTTTTTAATATACAAAAAGTAGAGAGTTTGATCATCAATAAAAGAGGCTGCGCAGTGAGGTGGGACTTTGATTGTCATTTTTATTTTCCGAGGTGTAACAGGGAACACCAAAAGCATGTCTGAGGGTTTTGTAGATGTTAGGTGCCGCTCAAAATTAATGATGTTCCTGTAGTCTTTTCATAAAACAGTGGCTGAGGTAGGGACCAGTGGACACCATCTTGTCCTATAGTACTTTGGACTCTTGTCCTAGCAGTCACCCCGGAGGTGCTGTCCCTCCCTCTCTCCTGGCCTTGCAGGCTGCCCTTTTCGTAGGAAAAAGGCAAGTGGCAGCAGGGAGCACTGCGTGACATTTTCCATGGACTTTTCTATGGGTAGCATAAACATTAACTAGTTCAGAAACGACTTGTGGCCTGATGGCTGTGTCAGGTGGGTGAAGGGGCTGAGCTGCGTCAGCCGTACTGGTCAGGCCTGTGAAAATCAGAGGCTGGGGGAAATGCATCTCTCTGACACCTCTGCCCCTCTGCCAGACCAAATGGATGCCAAAGCTCCTGGGCTATGAAAAGTACTGGAGAGAGGGTTTGGTGTGATCACGTCAGTCTTCTCTCTATAGGAAACTGGATTATGTGCAGGTGTGGAAAGGACCTTGGACCATCCCCAGACACCCTCTCCTTTCCACAGCAAAATCCCATTTCTGTGTCATTCCTGAGGAATTTGTTAATCCCTGGTGATAAATGTGTAACTTTTATAGGCAATGTACTCTGCTGCTGCCTTATCTGTAGATTTAAGAGGTGGGTTTTTTGGTTTTTTTTTAAGTCCTGTGTTGTTTATGGCCTGTCTGCAGAGGATATGAGGAACAGATTATTCCTCTCCCATTTCAAGCCAACTGCTATCGTGCCTCCTTTTAGTTTGATGTTGCAAACTGTCATTTACACGTGTGGAGGTTTCTGCAGCGAGTCTTGGGAAAATGAAAGTAGAGAAGATTTTTCTTCTAAGGATCTTGAAGTAGCATTTGCTGGTAAGATACATAAGGGTACAAATCATAGAATCATAGAATCGTTCAGGTTGGAAGAGACCCTTGGAAGGGACCCTTCCAAATGGTCACATCAACCATAAGAATAAAAGCCATATGGGCATGATTCTTCAGGGAAGAGGGAATTTCACTGTAGCTTTCCTTTCAGCTCTGGGTGGGGACCCCCTTGTGCCAAAGGCACGCCGATACCTTTTCAAGAGCTGCTGGGGAGCTGCGGTGCTGGGGGAGGCCTGGGAGGTCCTCCCTACAGACAGAGCTGTGCCACCCTGCTCAGGGGTCAGATGCTGACCACAACTCACATGGCAACCAAAGGCACCAACCAACAGCAGGGTCATCAGCAATGAAGCTGGTGAGGGGTCTGGAGCACAAGTCTTATGAGGAGCGGCTGAGGGAACTGGGGCTGTTTAGTCTGGAGAAAAGGGGGCTGAGGGGAGACCTTATCACTCTCTATGGCTACCTGAAAGGAGCTTGAAGCAAGGTGGGGATCAGTCTCTTCTCCCAAGTAAAAGGCAGTAGGAGAAGAGGAAATGGCCTCAAGTGGCGCCAGGCGAGGGTTAGATTGCATATTAGGAAAAATTTCTTCACCAAAAGGGCTGTCAAGCATCAGAACAGGCTTCCCAGGGAAGTGGTTGAGTCATCATCTGTGGAGCTATTTAAAAGACAGGTAGATGTGGTGCTTAGGGACATGCTTTAGTGATGGACTTGGCAGTGCTCGGTTAATGGTTGGACTTGATGATTAAAGGTCTCATCCAAAAAAAAACCAATTCCAAAATCTCTTCTATCCATCAGTGAATTGTGGGGGGGTCTTTGCCTGCCCCGAGACCATCCTCTTGCCCCAGTGGGCTAATCTGTAAAGAAGTGGTGAAGACTTTGATGTTCATAAAAGCATCTTAGTTTCCACCAAGGCAGGCTTGATGTTACAGTTCCTACAGATGCATCGAAGTGATGGGTTGTATTTCATGGTGTGTTTGCCAGTGGGTTTTTTTTCTTTCCTTTAAATTCAAGTTTTAAAAACATGATTCCTGCTGCTAGTGGCTTTGTCTTGTGGTCACGTATGCTTTTGGCCCCTGAAACCAACCTTGGTTATGGACCAGAAAAAAAGAAGGCCTATTATCAGAGGCCAGTTTTCAAAGAGCCCTCATTAGAAATATTGGCACCACTATGTTAAAAATAAACCACAAAAACCCAAAAACCTAGCCCCTCTCTAAGGGAATGAATTCACAGTAAAGCTCTTTTGACTAGGAAATGTTTCTTATTCATTCCTTGAAAAACGAGCCATATATGAAGCTCATGGGGGCAAGATAAGTTGAATGATTGCCATCTTACGTGTCTTTCAAGACTTACAGAAGACCAACAATTATCACGAAAACAATTTCATTACAGAACACTTAATAGGGAGACTTAGACAAAATGTTAAACTCTTAAATTGTTTTGTTACCTTCCATTCTGCTTCTCTGGGGCTTTTATTCTCAAAGTTCATTCAATTCCAACTTGTTCAATGTGTTGGGTTTTTATATGCTGTGCTGTCCTCTGTGGGCTGTGTTGTAGGTTTGGACCTAAACAGACTGTAAATATCTTACGCAGGAATCCAAGTCAAATCCTTTCCAAAGTTCTTGTAGAAAATCAATTTCCTGTGAGGAGTGTCAAGATTTTTAAGGTTAATACTCAGTGGAAATGCCTCCAGCTTTTTTAGCAAGCTGGAGAAAAAGAAATCTTGTATTTTTATGCAATCCAAATTAAATTTGTACTCTTGATGTGCAATAAGTACAATTATGTACCCTATTAAGATTCCTTATTTAAAAAGACAAAAGATTCTGTATTCTTTCAGTTTGAATTAATACCTTTTGACATTGAAGTATAGAGCCGAAGATTTTCAGTGTTGTGAGAATTATTATTATGGAAGCAATTCTGAGGAATTTAAAAACACTAAGAGACTAGGGTATGGTGCCCAAATATTGTGACTTTAAAAAGTAAAGTACAGAATACAAATATATTCCATTATAAACTGCACTTCGGATCATTTTTGGATGACTTGTTCATTGTGAACAAAAGTTTTTCCATATTTCTGGATCTGGAAGAATGAAACGTACAGGTAAACAAATAAGTTTCTGAAAGGGCACGGCTACTTTAAGAAATCAGAGTTATTTTTCTGGAAGATAATTTTTAAAGTGTTTTTCCCAAACTGTTCATGTTATTTTTGTGGTATTTTGCATGCTTTTGCTATTTAATGGAACATTTGCAGTTGTCACAATTTTCACATGATTGTTTGCATAGGAAGATACAAATAAACAGTAGATTTATATATTTCTAGCTGTTTATTTGGGAGTAAACTGTAGCACAGTTTGTCTTCATTTATCAGAAGTAAAATCATCCTGATCTTCTGTGAAGACCACCTGAATCTACAGGAATGCAGTTCTTCAAGGCTGTATTTTATCTGTCAGAGGTAAATACCTCCTCTGTACTAGTAACGTATGTACAGTGCAGGAGATTCAGAATTGTGACATCAATCCCAAACATGGTTTTGAAACTGTAGTGAGTTTAGTTATACATGCCAGAACCATTACAATGTTGATAAAAGGTCCTGTGTCTCTCGCCCCCCCCTGCTCTCTCTCCAATATTTTAATAGTTTCTACTTCCCAGAAAATTTTCAGAGAATTTGGAACTTCACATTTTTAAATTGTATAATGCACACTGCTGTATTTAATTTTCTTGTTGCTAGTTAGAGCAAGCAAGTTGTTCTAGTTTAGAACTAACACCATAGCACAGATTATTTTAAAAAGCCTTTTAGCTTGATGTGGCATTTTCTGTCAAATCTGAGAGTGTTTCAGATAGTGTTATGAAATACATATACACTGATTTGTTTTCAGAAGAAAAAGTGCTTGTGGGTAAAAGCGTTGAGCTTTTTTCTGCTTGAAACAAATGTTGTTTCTAGAGGCTGAAAATGCTTTGTACATGTGTTATAGAAAAATTTTCTTAGGAAGTTAGTGTGACTAAGAAGTTGAAAAAAAATCCAGAACTGCTGTTAGCACTAGTCAGCAGTGAATCTGTAACTGTGGTGAGAAGCAGGTCACCGATGGAGGTAGTTTTTTGATTACTTGGTGGATGGGTCATACATGAGCACAGATATAAAACTGGCATTTCTCCCCTGCCCCTACACAAGCCCCAGAAAAAAAAAAAAGGGCAGTTTTCTTACCTCAAACCTTTTTTCCCTCTGCCTATCCCCCAAACTAGTGATTAAATGAAATCTAAATTTATTTTAAAAATTCACACGTGTGTGGGGAAAAACACTCCTGCTTTTTGACCCAAGACCTAGTTTCAACAGGAAAAAAACCAACTAAGCCACGGTTGAAAGATATCAAGTGAAAAAAATGTAGCAATGATGTGTTTTCTGTTCTATTGAAATATCTTTCTGTTATATTTAAACTTGCTTTCTGTAAGCTGGCAATGATGGCAACAGTCGAAATTTAACTTCCCACTGTGAAATAAAACTTGGGACACCGCAAGCTGGTGGCACTTTCTGTAGCAGCGCTCCTTGCAGCAGGTAGGTAGAGCAGTGTCTGTTAGGTGGGATCGGAGTGGAGGGAGAGCATCAGAAATAGGACTTTCCTTGTTATCTTGCTTCTTGTGCTTAACAAAGTGCTTGTTGTAAGTCTCCTAAGCCAGCAGATTCCTGTGCAAAAGCACTGAGGGAATTAAAAGCTTAAGTGGTTGCTGCGCTCCCAGGAGTTTAAGTGGTTTAGGCAAGGGAAATAGGGGAAAGAGTATGGGTTTGTTAGGTCCTAATGCTTTTGCTTGTTCTCAGCTAGGCTCCAAACTAACAAAGCAGTTAAGAAACTGGGGAGGTTTTCAGCCCATGAGCTTTCCTTGTGAATTCACATAGGGCCATTTGATGTGAATCTTCAGGAGAGAGAAATCTTTCGAATTGTACAGCTCTTACGGAAGAAAAGAATTTCTAGCTCAGCCATACAAAGAGTACGTGCTTGCTAAAATATAAATTTATTAAAAGTCTTCTGTGGATTTGCTCTTTTTAAAGCTGCTGCGCTTTGGCCCCCTTTTGTGAATGTCTTGTGGGGTTTAATTGCACGATAAACTATTTGCTCTGCAGGACTCCAGGTTCATTTAGTGCAGAAATTGTGCAAAGTATAAGGCAGAGGGTTAGGAGAAGGAAAAGAGGCTGCTGCCTTTAAGACATGAATTGGCATGCAACACAAGCTCGGGTTTTGGTATCCAGCTTTCATTTACTTTAAGCAATAATTTGCCTAAAGCCTTCTGCCTAAATATAAAACTTGTCAATGTTAAAGAACAAGAAAGAAAATAAAGCAATTGAGAGGAAAAATGATTGCTGAATAGTTCATTCACTGTCCTGGTGCACAGGCTTGATTTTCAGCACTGAAGCAAAGTAATGCTAAAAATGAACAGATATTTCGAAAAGCTGCATGTGACAAGCTTTTACAAATCCCTTTTATTCTAATATGTAGTAATGTGTACAGATGTCTTTTTGTTTTTCTAGATTAACTCCAGAAAGTCCTGTGAAGGAGTCATAAAAGCTTGGTGGATGGGTCATACATGAGCACAGATATAAAACTGGCATTTCTCCCCTGCCCCTACACAAGCCCCAGAAAAAAAAAAAAGGGCAGTTTTCTTACCTCAAACCTTTTTTCCCTCTGCCTATCCCCCAAACTAGTGATTAAATGAAATCTAAATTTATTTTAAAAATTCACACGTGTGTGGGGAAAAACACTCCTGCTTTTTGACCCAAGACCTAGTTTCAACAGGAAAAAAACCAACTAAGCCACGGTTGAAAGATATCAAGTGAAAAAAATGTAGCAATGATGTGTTTTCTGTTCTATTGAAATATCTTTCTGTTATATTTAAACTTGCTTTCTGTAAGCTGGCGATGATGGCAACAGTCGAAATTTAACTTCCCACTGTGAAATAAAACTTGGGACACCGCAAGCTGGTGGCACTTTCTGTAGCAGCGCTCCTTGCAGCAGGTAGGTAGAGCAGTGTCTGTTAGGTGGGATCGGAGTGGAGGGAGAGCATCAGAAATAGGACTTTCCTTGTTATCTTGCTTCTTGTGCTTAACAAAGTGCTTGTTGTAAGTCTCCTAAGCCAGCAGATTCCTGTGCAAAAGCACTGAGGGAATTAAAAGCTTAAGTGGTTGCTGCGCTCCCAGGAGTTTAAGTGGTTTAGGCAAGGGAAATAGGGGAAAGAGTATGGGTTTGTTAGGTCCTAATGCTTTTGCTTGTTCTCAGCTAGGCTCCAAACTAACAAAGCAGTTAAGAAACTGGGGAGGTTTTCAGCCCATGAGCTTTCCTTGTGAATTCACATAGGGCCATTTGATGTGAATCTTCAGGAGAGAGAAATCTTTCGAATTGTACAGCTCTTACGGAAGAAAAGAATTTCTAGCTCAGCCATACAAAGAGTACGTGCTTGCTAAAATATAAATTTATTAAAAGTCTTCTGTGGATTTGCTCTTTTTAAAGCTGCTGCGCTTTGGCCCCCTTTTGTGAATGTCTTGTGGGGTTTAATTGCACGATAAACTATTTGCTCTGCAGGACTCCAGGTTCATTTAGTGCAGAAATTGTGCAAAGTATAAGGCAGAGGGTTAGGAGAAGGAAAAGAGGCTGCTGCCTTTAAGACATGAATTGGCATGCAACACAAGCTCGGGTTTTGGTATCCAGCTTTCATTTACTTTAAGCAATAATTTGCCTAAAGCCTTCTGCCTAAATATAAAACTTGTCAATGTTAAAGAACAAGAAAGAAAATAAAGCAATTGAGAGGAAAAATGATTGCTGAATAGTTCATTCACTGTCCTGGTGCACAGGCTTGATTTTCAGCACTGAAGCAAAGTAATGCTAAAAATGAACAGATATTTCGAAAAGCTGCATGTGACAAGCTTTTACAAATCCCTTTTATTCTAATATGTAGTAATGTGTACAGATGTCTTTTTGTTTTTCTAGATTAACTCCAGAAAGTCCTGTGAAGGAGTCATAAAAGCCTTGCAGCTGATCTTTTTAAATACCTTGCCTGCTGCTGTGTTTTGCCCTAATACTGGAGGTATATTAAAATAAGCACGTTGTCAGTTGTTGCGTTAAGAAACGAGAAACTCTGAATATTTTAGCCTTTCAAATAGGCTGTGAGCTTCTGCAGGCGCCACGGTGCCGAGAGCTAGCGAAGGTGTTTCGGTGGTAGCTGTGGGTGGAACTGATGCCTGACCACTCCTTCCCAGTCCATCCCACTCTTTTCCCAGTGCATCTCTGCCGAGCTCCCTTTCCTTGAACGCTGGACCAGCGCTGAATAATTGCTTAATATAGCCATTATTAGAGCAGATTGTAAATACTAAGTATGCAACACAACAGGCTTTGTGAAGAGAAGCGTGGAGCTGTCTTCCTGAGGCAAACACAGATTTATGGCCCTGTTTTAGGACATTATCCAAATGCAGGTGATGCTCGGTTTGTGAATTGTCCCATTTGATTGCAGAAGGGTTTCTTGCAGGCTTAAAGATAAACGCTACCTCATGTACCTTGTGTGAAATGGGACCTGAATCACAGACAGCTATGCTCATATCCTTAAAAAATGTGCCTGTGGAAATGAAGGGCAGGGATAGACGCTTTGTTTGCTCAGTGCAAAAATGGAAAATTGTTACTTGTGAATGTGTAAGAGGGGAAAGCACAGACACGGGAATTATTTTTGAAACAGTGGTAGTATTTTGTGCAGGAAACAGTGAAAATCTTTCTTAAAACTGGTGTATGTAGGGTTTCCACTACTAGAAGAAAATCACTAAGACTTTATTGGATATTTCCTTCTTGCTTTCCAGGTAGTGGTATATATCTCCTGCAGTGAACATCAGTGCCTTTGGAGATGTGAAAATCAGCATGCAATACCAGCCACGGATCACTCTCCGTTTTACCCATCTCTTCAGAGTCAAATAAATCAGCAGTCTTTTCTCTGCCCAATGTGTTGAGTTCTTCTTTTTCAATTTGCTATTTTGAGCCATAAATGTTTGTTGAACATTGTGCCAAGGACTCAAACGGGGATTTGCACACCTATTGCAAATCTCAGCCACTGAGTTGCTCCCTTCAGCTGTGCAGTTCCCTGGTGTGGCGCAGCAGGCACCCTGTGTGGGGGAAAAGGCTGTTCTAAGGATACTTTCTGTATTTGATTGAAGTCTTAGAAGTTCCAAAGCACCTTTTGACAGCCTCTCTCGCAAGTGCCCATTACGCTGGCATTATCTTTATCTGAGGATGGGAGAAAGAGGTTGAGCAGAGATCTCTGTGGCGGTGACGTGTGATGGATGATGCGGTATCTGGGATAGAGGAGAAATGGGCTGTGCTATTAGAGAATTTTGTCCTTCCAGAGTGAACCAGCCTCAGCTGTTCCACACAAATTGCCACGCATCTGGTGGTTAGAAAAATCCATTTACACAATTTCACTCCAGACTTACCTCTCTGTCAGTGAATTATGCCCGTTTCAATTGAGTGCAATGCTCCTAATAACATGTCAATTAATTTTAAGTTGCACAAATCTTTACTCTGCTACCAAGACTTGGAAAACAAGCTTCATCAGTTGCTCCCTCTGGGACTTTGGAAAAGACCTAATTTAAAAGCACTCTGTATGACTTTTGTTTGCCGTATTATTTTTTTAATGTACAGAATTTGATTTTGTAAGTGGGTTTGGATTAAAAAAAAAAAAGTGGGAGTAGTTTTGCTAAATAGTTTGATGAATCTTTAAACCTATGTTACTAAAAGTTAATGCTGGAGGATCTCTTTATGTAGTGCTATAGAAGATTTTGCAAGAGAGCTGTGATTCTTAAGTGATGTATTATTTATTTTTGCATATCATTATGTTTGGGTCTTACGGTTGTTTTAAGCAATTAAAGATTAGGGAGGAAGGGCTAATAGAAACAAGCATAAAGGTGTTGCTGAGCTGAATGTTTAAGCACTCATCTCTGTTGCACTGGCCTGGGTTAAAAAAATCTGGTGATGAAAGGTGGATGATAAAAACTGTATGTTAGACATCAATATATAAGAAAAACTTTATTCTTATTTTTCTTTACTGGAGCCAAAGCCCGCTGAGAACAAATAGATCCAGAGGGATTAACTTGAGTTTTGTCTTGTAGAAAAATCTTACTGTGAATTACATAAGGAGAGTCCATCCTGCTTTGACCCACGTGCCAGGCTTTCTGCAGTGAAATCCAGAAACATGCAGTTAATAACTTCGCTGCTGTATGTTTTTTGGCCAGCTCTTGCTATGCATCAGTCACCCGGTTGGGTTCAGGTCACTGTGTTTTGGTGGAGTCCAGGAACATTTTCCCGGGTGCGTGCCGTGGGAGTGCCCCGTGTGTGGATGCCATGGGAGATTCTCTGGGAGCCTGCCTGACCCCCTGCCCTGGTCCTGGGCCACCTGCCTTCCCTGGGAGCTAGCCATGGCAATGGCGAGTGGGTGTTCATCACGGCGGTGGGTCCCCTGAGTAGCTGGAGCTAATTGCTGTCATGCAACTTATCCACGGCTGCAGAAAGTTCGAGTTTTGGCTCAGTTTAGGGTCACCACCTCTGCTTATTTTTATAGACGGGTCTTATTTCTTTAATTATTGAAAGTGGTGTCTCCTGCATTTTAAAGGGTTTGTCCCAAGAGCCAGGGGAAAGCCAAACCAATTAATCACATGCTATTTTAGACCAAAACTGTGAACAGCGTTTGCTTCAACCCTTTGTCTGCATGTCTCCAAGGTAGGGGGTTTTCTAGACTTCTCTGGAAACCTTCATCCCGATGCGTGAGGCTGCGGAGGGGGAAGGTCTGTGGCCAGGCAGGTGCTTTTGGGCACTGCCTTGCCCGTGGTCCCAGGCAATGTGGAAGGAAGAGCTTGGGGACGGGAAGAAGCGGGCATAGAATCATAGAATCGTCTAGGTTGGAAGAGACCCTTGGGATCATCGAGTCCAACCATCTATCCTACTCTACAAAGTCCTCCCCTACACCATGTCCCTTAAAACTGTATCTAAACGGCCCTTAAACACAGCCAGGGATGGTGACTCCACCACCTCCCTGGGCAGCCTGTTCCAATGCATCTCATGAGCTTTGGACAAAGTATTTTGTAAGAGTGTGTGGGAGGAGCCCTGAAGGGTGCGCAGGAGCCAGTCGGAGCTGCTAATGTTGCTTGTGGCTGAAAGAGCTTGACCAAAAGGGGGTAAAATACTGATGATGGCCAAGAGGAGGATTTTGGTTACTGCCTCTCCCAGTGGCTGGAGTGACTGCCTCTGAACCATCTCTGCCGATGGCTTTTTAGTTTTCCAGACTACCTCATTATTTGGGGTAAAATCCTGTGTACTAGAACTCAAACAGCAGAAATTCATGTTTATGCAGAAACCCCAAAGCCAAAAGATTCTGAATTTCCTCACAGGCCTTGGACCATGATGATTTGAGCTGTCACTGAAGTGAAAAAATGTAAACGTTAGATGTTTTCCTGTAACCTTTCTGGTTTAGCTTTAGGTATCCTCTGTGTTCGGTCTCTTGTCATCTGCAACTTATTCGATCCCACAGGGGTATGGGGAGATAAACCATGGCCCATGGGGCTCAGCATCCGAGTGTTTTTGGCCCCTTGCAGAGGGAAGGCGAAGGTGCCTTGTGTGATTCTGGTCCAAGATGAAGAATTTATTTACATTTAATTCGATTGAGATGTGTGACTGGGTGTATCAGGACTGCAATGGTGGCCGGAGGGGTTGCGTCCCGTCAATGAGTAGAAGTGCACTCGCTGAGAGGAAAAGGCTGTTCGCCTTCCAAAATAAGCAGAGAAATGTTTTTGCCTGGATATGTAAAGATAACAGTAATCGCCATGAGGTTTTTACTGTCGGTTGCTCTTGGTATGCTTTCAGCTGTGAAAACGCCTACAAAAGGGAACAGATCGTAAAGTTATCCTGGCACGGCATCTGAGAGTGAAACTCCTGAAGTATTCCCTTGTCGTAGTTGCGGAGAAATGTGGAAATATTAAGGCAGCTGTTGCAGCGGCGGTGGAAGCGTGCTGCCCTACCCTCTGCAGGCCGTCCTGTGGGCCTCTGGGTGGTGACCGCAAGTTAAAATGGCTTTGTTTTCTGGGATTCACCCTGAGCGATGCAGTGTGCTTGGGCAGAATGAAGTCTTTAAACATTGCCATCAAATGAGAAAAGAAAGATTTGACTGAAAATGTTCATATTTTGAGTAGCCTTGGCTTGAGCGTTTCAGTGGCAGTATTAAAACAAAGTTGTGGCAGCAGTTAATTTTTATCAATTCCAAAAGGAGAGTGCGGAATGGTCTTTTTGCCCATTTTCCTCCTTGTACTTTGACTTCAGCATTTATCTGGCAGTTGTTTCCATTGCTTTTCTTTCGGTGCTGATACAGTCTCTGAATTTGAAAAGATATTTTGATTGTCTAGTCATAAAACATTATGATGTGTCCACAGGAGATGTTGTCTCAAAGCTTGTCACGTTTTCAGCTGTTTCAAGCTGTTAACTTTTTGTGACTTAGGTGAGATTGGGAAGGTCCTTTATTGGTAACGGGGAGTTGTTTTCACAAACTGTGTTACTTATACTGAAGCTTTTTGTGGTGGTATTTTAACATGAGAACAAAACGGAATTGTATTGCTGAGCTTCGTAAGTCAGCTCATTAATTGAAGAGTGAGTCACAACAAAGCATTGATGTTAGCTTCTTCAGAGGGTGAGGTAAAGCCTTTCTAACAACACTTCATGATGTATAGAAATGAAATGGATTTTTCTGTAATACACATTCGGTTTTTAGAAGTACTACTCAAACTGAATTTTGACTTCAACAAACAAAATTACTTCAACCCAAACCAGTGGGGATTTTTTTGTTCAAAAAAATTGTTGATTTCTCAGTCTGTGGTGTGCTGTTAAGAGACTGAAATTTGACAGAAGTTAGGATAAGGATTCTTGGTATGAATAACAAACTGCAAGATTCAGTCAAATGCAAGCTTGAGGAGTCCTGCATTATAAATGGGTTCACTCTCGGTTATAAAATTTCAGTGTTTTCGAATTATTATTTTTTTAAAAAAACCTCCATGTTTTAATTCATATCTGAACTGCAGCAATGGAGAGACCATTCTTCCTTTTATAAAAAAGGCTTGGAGATACTACAAGAACCTTTCCTACAAAGGTTTGATTGTTAAAGCTGAGCTTCAAGTTACATTAGATTTCAGTTTTGTATATATATGCAGTATGTTGAATGGATTTTAAAAAGCAGGCATATTGAAATACATTGGAGTGCATAATAAATGTAATTCTAAATAATGAACCTGAGTTTATAAGTGAGTGTCATATTTTAAATCAGTGAAAATGTACTCTCAAGATGAAAATATGCTAATAGAAATGCTGCTTGTGTAAAGTATTCCTGGAAATAATTAACAGCTTGGTTGCCGATCTAATACTAAAAACCACAAGAATATTCTACTTTTCCCCAAAATCTGTCCTTAATAAAAATAGTGTTGTTCTTTAACGTTCCTGTGATCATCCTGTATTTTCATTCCCACAGGGTGCTGGTGCAGCTCCTGTGCAAAGCAGAGCTTTTTCACTCGGGCGTAAGAGGAACTCTCCGTTCACTCTCGCTAGTAGTAAAGTTTAGATACTGTTTTCAGTTCAGCCTCCAGAAAATGAAAGTTTTAGGAACGGATGCGTATTTTGGTTGGCCCAGTGCCAGCTCTGGCCAAATTCCAGCGTGGATAGTTATATCCTGCCTCCATCAGGCTGCTCCTGCAGTGTCAGTTGCTTGTGGGTAAAGGGGGTTCAGGATAACGTCTCTGCAAGAGCTGGAGGGTCTGGGTTCTCTTCTGTCATGTCCTGGACCTTCTTTGTGTAATGTCTCTAGGTACATTGTTGGAAGAGAAGAGGTGAGCAGGAAAATGAACAGAAATCCTTGGAATGACTAGTGCCTTTAAGGGAGCATATTTGGAATGTATAAAATGTATAGCATTAACCATCTGCAGGATGGGCTTTATGAAACTTACGTCTTGCGTCCAAGAGAATGACATGCTCTTGACAGTGACTTGCATCAGAAGAAATTTGGATGAGCCCTGTGGAAGCTTCCTGCAATCTACTTGTTTGGATGAGGCAGTGTGACAGCTCTATACTTGGCATTTCACTTATGCTTACTCCCTTGCTTCCACAGTAAGATTTGAAAAGCAGATAAAACATCCATAACCCAATTCTGTGTACTCTCCAGATTTCCATGGGATTTCAGATCTTAATAGCGATTTTTGGCAAGGCTGTGTGTGCAGCATTTCAGAGGGTGACCTGCTGAATATCTGTGTTTCTATAACCAGATGCTGAGGAACTGATTCCTTACAAAAAACGTGAAGCAGTTCGGTGAATAAGGAGACTCACACTTTTATAAAAATCCATGCTGCTTGCTGGTATCCCTATGCTGAGTTATTAAACCTGGAGTAACCTGTTTTCAGGCTTTTTATTTTTGTGTTCCAAGTGTAATGAGCTTTATTAAAATTTCACTCATAACGCTATACAGATTTATTGCACAAGCTTTATTTACTGACCTGGGTAGTTTTTATATGAGTTTGATACAAACTATTGAATATGAAACACAGCTAGAACAATATTAGGTAGATGAATGCTGTTCTCTGAGCATTCATTTTCCAAATAGTAAGGAAAAAAAAGGCAAGGAGGTTTTGAAAAGGATTTGCTTCATCTCTTTCACCCCTGCAGGGTTTTATACACTCCTAAAGGCGTGCGTTTAGTGAAGACGATGCTAGGTTTTTCTTTCAAAGGAAAGATGGAATGAAGTATCAGCAAATGTACATAACAACCTCTGACCTAATTCTGTAGGCACTGCTGTTGTGAAAATATTTCGCTTGGCGTGGAGACTTCCAGATACTTCTAAGGAATGGTGATTCTTAAACCTCCCAGTAAGATTGGTATTAGATGAAAGTGTCCACCTTTTCCACATCACATGCAGGTAAAGGGTTCATTGGCGTTTGCATTTTTAAGACAAAAGGTTGATCGTAGGAGATGGGATCTCTTTCAGGTACACTTCAACACTCAAAAATATTAGCATGCATCAGCAGCCTTTGTTCCCTGGCTGAGCTTTTCTAGCCAGCACTCCTTAATAATAGAAATCTTTTGATTAACAATGCTGACTCACATGTCCTGGTAGCTGCACAGTCCAGATCAATATTTTTTGCAACTTGTGGTATGCTGGCGTGGCCAGGCCTTCCTACTTGAAGAGAAGTACAGCGTGATTCACATTCTTGGGTGTCAGTAGGCATCTGCAGCTGACTGTGGTCGGGTACAAGAGGACTCGACCAACCCTTGAGCTGACCAAGTACGAGTGCCCTGCTCCTCCCTGCCTGCTCACAAGACTCTTTAGTGGTGGAAAGCACTTGCGTTTGGGTTTCTTTGTTTTGTTTAACCCCTGCTCAGGAAACAACTCTTCCTAGTATATAAAATACTTCTGCTGTTTAGGCTTCCATGTGAGACAGAGGGTTGTTTGAAAATGGTTTTAGTGTTTGTTCCATGTGATTCTGCCCATGGCTGCACACGTGTGTATGTGTGCTGAATCGTAAGCCTTGTAGTTCTTCTCCATCTTAGTATAAAATATTCTGCTTGGAGCTGACGGAAGAATGTTTCCCTGTCCCTGTGCAGTGCTTTCCCCATAGATGTGCCGGGGTGCGATGGCACATGGGGTACTGACGCAGAGAGATTTGGATGGTTCTGGGTCATGCCAGGAGGAGGGAGTTTGGGGAAGCCCTGGCCGTGCTATTGGCAGGTTTTTGCTGAAAAGATGTGGTTGCTCTCTGCTGCTTTTAGCCTTGTGTTAACTGAAGTTAACTGAGGACACCCACAGAGATGATCAGAGGGCTGGAGCACCTCTCCTATGAGGTAAGGCTGAGAGTTGGGGTTGTTCAGCCTGGAGAAGAGAAGGCTCTGGGGAGAACCTATAGCAGCCTTCCAGTACCTAAAAGGGGACCTATGGGAAAGATGGGGAGGGACTCTTCATCAGGGAGTGTAGTGATAGGATGAGGGATAACAGTTTTAAACTGAAAGAGGGGAGATTTAGGTTAGATATCAGGAAGAAATTCTTTCCTGTGAGGGTGGTGAGGCCCTGGAACAGGCTGCCCAGGGAACTTGTGGATGCCCCATCCCTGGAGGTGTTCAAGGCCAGGCTGGATGGGGCTTTGAGGAACCTGCTCTAGTGGGAGGTGTCCCCGCCCATGGCAGGCGGGTTGGAACCCTATGGTCTTTAAGGTCCTTTCCAAACCCAAACTTATAATTCTGTGAAGTTGCTGAAATTTGGCAGTTTATGGGTAGCTTGCCTTGCAACTTAAAATTGTGAGGTTGTTTGATGTAAAGTGATGATCATGTGGAGCTTAAACAGTGTTATGTGTTGTCTCGTGTACCATAAACTAAACCTAATTCCTTTTGTTTGGTTGATGGAACCATGCTTCCTCAGAATAGCTAGATTTTTAGTAAGCGTTTCAGGTGATGTCTTTCAAAGACACATGTTTTATCTATTTTAGACTTTTTTTTAAACAAGATGACAGAGTAAAATAAATAGTTATAGAAATACCAATGATACGAAGGAGCAGAGCTGGAGAACCTAATTTATAGCAGAGTCTACTCCTCTGTACGTTACTGCTCCGCCACATTCCTCCTCCTCCTGTTGCCTTCCCAGACAGTAATCCTCCTGGATCCAGGATGTGGTGTTTCTTACTTCGTTTTAAATAATGAAGAAGTAGATACATAGCCCTGGGCTCCAGGTAGTGTTACAGATACCTGAACAACCATCCATTCAGAAATACCTGTTTAAGAATGTAGCAAAACTCGTCTGTAACAAGCAGATCAAAGGCTCTGAAAGCACAAATTTGAAAAAAAAAAAAAGAGTAGAGCGGGTCAGATGCATGACACAATTTTGAGATAAGCTGTTGATAAGCCTCTGCTGCAAATATTTGCCATTCAGACAGCTATCAGAGGGTGGTTGCTGCAGAGGGGAGCCCGCGGTTGCTGCGGGGCTGAGGTCTGAGCTGTGGTGTCCCGGCCGGTCATCCTCCGGTGAGCGCCGGGCCGGGTGTGCATCGGGGAGCAGTAGGACCTTTTCAACATGTTCCTTAAAATCCAGAGGCAGTTGATGAACTGGACAATCTTTCTACCCCATTACAGCATGAGCAAGGACAAGTTGGAAAAAAAAAAAAAAGGATTTCTGGGGTTGGGCTGAGATGGAAGGTGCAGCGAGAAAATTTCCTTTAGCGTAAGAGCCAGTGATGCTCATTTTCTTTTTCTTTCCAAATGAGTTGAATATGCTTTCAGTTTGTGTCTTCCTCAAAGAGTCTCACAGCCCACGCAGAGATCTCAGCCCCTTTGGGCTGGGTTTGCCCACAGATGGCAGGCAGTGACCACCTACATACAGACCATCTACATCTACAGAGCAGAACTGCACCAACTCGGTACAGAGGATGCCATAGCAGCATGAATAGCTAAATGAAAAAGAAAATCCTAGCCCTCCCTTTGCCTTACAGCTGAAAACCTTCCCCTTGAGGCTTGCAGGATGGTCATCTCAGCCTGTCCACAGGATTATGGCATAGTTGTTTCTGATTTTACCTCTTTTTCTACTTGTGGAAAACAAACTTCAGCTCTAGGCTCATGTTCAGTTCCTGAAGTTTAGCCCTTGCAATCTAAATTAGACCTGCCCAGGGTGTTGGGGAGGTCAGTGCTCTTGGAGACTGCAGTGGAAACTTGTTTGGAGAGAACTGGGGAGAGCTGGAACAATGTCAGATTGTGCTGGGAAAAGCTGCTTCATGTGGGATGTCTTCAAGGAGCAATTACAAAAATAACACTCGCTGTCAGCCGATAGAGCAGAGCAGTGAGGAGATAATAAATACAAAAATCTGCTTTGTGTTCCAGCATTTCAAGATGTAAAGCTTTTCTATTAGAAGTTTGTATGGAGAACAGTAATTTAAAACGGCCACTCTTGTGAACAGCTCATAGCTATGTTTTAAATTTTAATGTTGATTAGGTGGAGATTTTTTTTTTAAATTTTTTTTAAAAAAAAGGCATGTATTTTTAGAACCATAGAAAAACTTCTGGCCTGTCAGAAGCATAGGCAGGTGTCTTTCTCTTTCTCCCCTTGTTATGGCTGCTTGGTAGGGAAAGTGGTGCGTGTACAGAGTGTGTGTTTTAAGGCTGCCTGCTGAAATCACATTGAACTGAGAGGTGCTGTTCCAGGACTGACCGAGGTTATACACTAGAGCTTTCCATCCTTCTCCAAGAAATCTTTGGACATGTATGTGAAATGAACTTTTTTCCTTAATTGAGAAATGACCCGTGAAATTGTTTCCTATAAGCAGTTACACCTTGCAGTAAATTTAAACTCAGTCCACTCGGTGTTGTGTTCCTGTCTTGCAAACCATTGAGTAGCTCAATTTTTGACTAATTCTGTTTATCATCTTGAGGTTAGATTTGGCAAGCAACATCTGTAATCTGCCACCATGAAAAATTATTTCCAACATGTTCTTCATTAAACTTTTCTTCAGCATTTGGCTATCAGTGGAGGATTACAGTTTTTTGCTGAAGAATTAAAAAAAATGGCAACGAATTGACTGTCAATAGTTCCATATTAAAATCCCTTGAAATATCAAGGTGTGCAAGTTATTTTGATTTACATGTGTGTCTGTTTAGCAGTGCACAAGTAGAAAATATCAGTTCTTTCCTTGTTAGCTTGCTGAAAAGTATGCAACTTAAACTGACAAGAGGAAAGGATAGAAAGAATTTGTTTTTAAACATCAGTTGAATCAAAGCAGAACTGATGTATCCCCTGTCTTTCAGGGGTTATTTTTATATATCTTTCTTCCAAAGTGCTCTCTGTTTTATTAAAGAGAGAGTCTAGTTTCAGTATGAAAAAAGTATTGTATTGCATTCCTATACAATGCCTTTAATTCAGGTGGATCTTGGAGGCTCTTTAATAGTATGTTGCACAAACTAGCTTAACTTCAGCATTGCGTGTCACTAGATGTAATCTGCCCATCAAGAGGCTATGTGCACTGACCCTGCAAAAGGTAAAACCAGGAAACAAAAAAAATAATGCAGCCTCCAGATTAAGCCGCTGTGCAAATTTAAGCAGGCAGCGTGTTCTGAGGAATTAAATTTGGATAAAGGCTAATCTGCCACCTACCTCTGTGGCTGCTGGAGAGAGGGGCTGCTCCCCCTGGCAGCTCAAGGCAGGGTCCTGGTGCAGGTAGCGTGAAAAGCTGTCTGGAAGGGAACCCAAATCCCTTCCCTCTAACAGTTCGGGGAACCTGGTAAGAGTAAGTGCCTCTACCTGCAATTAATCTATGTGGGTACCTAAAATTAATTGTGTAATAAATTTGGCTACTCCATCAGCTTGCATCTGTTGCCCTGGGCCATTAACAAAGAGATCGGGATTTAGTTGCAAAACCAATATGGATGAGCTGGTGCCTACAAAATGTTTTTCTGTTGTTACCAGCGAAGAGCGAAACTACACGGAGTTTCAGGTTGGCTGGCTGTAAGCGTGCTTGAGAAACAGCACTGTATTTTTGAGAGACAGTGTATCCTTGATAAAAACTTGGCGTCTGCTTGATCAGAATAAAATGTTCATGTTTCCATATCAGGAGCAAGCCGAGCATTTGTGGCACTCAGCGACCTTAATGTTTCAAAGCAGAAAAAAAAGCTATGGAAAATTAACTCTCAGCATCTGTTCAGGAAGGTGATAGCATCACACATCCCTGTGTGAAAGTCCTGGTTGCTCGGTGTTTCCTCTTGCCAGCAGCTGATCACGCAGACCACGGTGATGCTGCTGCTCCATGCCAGCGAGTGCAGGATGCCATGGCAGGGAAGGAGCCCAAGGGGAGAAAAATCCCTTGAGGGTACCCCCTTGTGCACCCAGGGATTTTGTGTGCCATGTTTGTACTGCAGCAGCTGCCATCCCAGGCACCATCCATGAGTCACATCAGAGGGGAGCACCCTCACCCCCCACAGGAGGACCTGGGTGCAGGTGGGTGCACGGCTTTTGCCAACTGGCCTATGTTTAACAACCCTCTCCCCTAACAAACCAGGGCCGTGTGATTGAATTTCAGCTTCGTTAGAATAGAATAGACTTTTCTCAGTTGGAGGGGACCTACAAGGGTCATGGAGTCCAACTGCCTGACTGCTTCAGGGCTAACCAAAAGTTAAAGCATGTTGAAGAGCGAAACTACACGGAGTTTCAGGTTGGCTGGCTGTAAGCGTGCTTGAGAAACAGCACTGTATTTTTGAGAGACAGTGTATCCTTGATAAAAACTTGGCGTCTGCTTGATCAGAATAAAATGTTCATGTTTCCATATCAGGAGCAAGCCGAGCATTTGTGGCACTCAGCGACCTTAATGTTTCAAAGCAGAAAAAAAAGCTATGGAAAATTAACTCTCAGCATCTGTTCAGGAAGGTGATAGCATCACACATCCCTGTGTGAAAGTCCTGGTTGCTCGGTGTTTCCTCTTGCCAGCAGCTGATCACGCAGACCACGGTGATGCTGCTGCTCTGTGCCAGCGAGTGCAGATGCCATGGTGGGGAATGAGCCCAAGGGGAGAAGAATCCCTTGAGGGTACTCCCCTTGTGCACCCAGGGATTTTGTGTGCCATGTTTGCACCGCAGCAGCTGCCATCCCGGGCACCATTCATGGGCCACATCACAGGGGAGCACCCGCACCCCCCACAGGAGGACCTGGGTGCAGGTGGGTGCACGGCTTTTGCCAACTGGCCTATGTTTAACAACCCTCTCCCCTAACAAACCAGGGCCGTGTGATTGAATTTCAGCTTTGTTAGAATAGAATAGACTTTTCTCAGTTGGAGGGGACCTACAAGGGTCATGGAGTCCAACTGCCTGACCACTTCAGGGCTAACCAAAAGTTAAAGCATGTTGTTAAGGCCATCATGCAAATGCCTCGTAAGCACTGACAGGCTTGGGACATTCACCACCTCTCTAGGTGGCCTGTTGCAGTGTTTGACTGTCCTTCTCCATCTGCTTCTCCCCAGGTTGTTGAATTTGTGCACCTGGGACTTGCAGCAAGCCCCCAGCCAGTGGCTTCCTGCATACTTGCTTATGGTGGCATTGTCCCCAGAGCTGTCAGGGTCTGGTGTGCCCATGGAGAGCTGGCTGGGTTGTGGCCAGGGTGCAGGCCCTGTGTCCATCCTGGGTCAAACCCGATGGGTTGTGCTCTAGGCTGCTGCACCAGGCAGAGCCAAGGCTGCTGGTGGGGAAGGACTGTGCAGGAGTGGGAGATTTGAGCAGCAGGACTGAGTGAATTAGGAGCATCCAGGGAATACTGCAGCAGCTGCCATCCCAGGCACCATCCATGAGTCACATCAGAGGGGAGCACCCTCACCCCCCACAGGAGGACCTGGGTGCAGGTGGGTGCACGGCTTTTGCCAACTGGCCTATGTTTAACAACCCTCTCCCCTAACAAACCAGGGCCGTGTGATTGAATTTCAGCTTCGTTAGAATAGAATAGACTTTTCTCAGTTGGAGGGGACCTACAAGGGTCATGGAGTCCAACTGCCTGACCACTTCAGGGCTAACCAAAAGTTAAAGCATGTTGTTAAGGCCATCATGCAAATGCCTCGTAAGCACTGACAGGCTTGGGACATTCACCACCTCTCTAGGTGGCCTGTTGCAGTGTTTGACTGTCCTTCTCCATCTGCTTCTCCCCAGGTTGTTGAATTTGTGCACCTGGGACTTGCAGCAAGCCCCCAGCCAGTGGCTTCCTGCATACTTGCTTATGGTGGCATTGTCCCCAGAGCTGTCAGGGTCTGGTGTGCCCATGGAGAGCTGGCTGGGTTGTGGCCAGGGTGCAGGCCCTGTGTCCATCCTGGGTCAGACCCGATGGGTTGTGCTCCAGGCTGCTGCACCAGGCAGAGCCGGGGCCGCTGGTGGGGAAGGACTGTGCAGGAGCAGGAGATTTGAGCAGTAGGACTGAGTGAATTAGGAGCATCCAGGGACAAGAAGAAGGAACCAAAGATGATCAAGGGACTGCTGAGAGACCTGGGATCTGTTTCACCTGGAGAAGAGCAGACTAAGAAGGGATCTCATCAATGCTTGTAAATATCTAAAGGGTGGGTGTCAAGAGGATGGGGCCAGATTCTTTTCAGGGGAGCTCAGCAACAGGACAAGGGGCAATGGGCACAAACTGGAACACAGGAAATTCTTTCTCCACATGAGGAGGAACTTCTTTACTTTGAGGGTGACAGAGCACCGAAACAGGCTGCCCAGACATGCATCTCCTTCTCTGGAGATATTCAAACCCCACCTGGATGTGTTCCTGTGCAACCTGCTCTAGGTGAACCTGCTTTGGCAGGAGGGTTGGACTAAATGATCTGCAAAGATCCCTTCCAGCCTCTTATCATTCTGTGATTCTGTGAAACCAGTACCTGCTTTAGAGTTCAGAAGTGGTACTGATGCTCTGCCCAGCCCTCCCAAACCAGTGCTGGTATGTTGATGGGCTGTCCCGGCAGCATGCCCACACCACGGGCAGGAGCTGCTCCTTCTGGTGTCAGCCTCTGACATGGGATCCCGGTAAGCTGCTGTCAGGGGACCCATGGGTGCAGTGGGACCTTACAGTGGACAGTGTTGTATGTTGATGGGCTGTCCCGGCAGCATGCCCACACCACGGGCAGGAGCTGCTCCTTCTGGTGTCAGCCTCTGACATGGGATCCCGGTAAGCTGCTGTCAGGGGACCCATGGGTGCAGTGGGACCTTACAGTGGACAGTGTTGCTGCCTGTGGCAGCAGGGAGCCCTCTGCAACACTGGGATCTGCATCGTGTCATCCACCGAGGTGGATGTGATGTGCTTGGCTCCTTCCCACACCCCAGCTGGGGTACAGCTCTCCTCTGAGGAGTTCCCCTCACCTGCTTCTCCCTCCCCTGCACATGCTAATCATTGCTAATCATGCTTCGGCACTGTCCATCTCAGGCATGTGCCAAGTGCTCTTCGTTCCCACTGGAAAATGAAGGAAGTAAGGCCAGCAACAGAGAAGGGGGGATGTAAAAAAAAAAAAGAAAAAAGGCCAGAATGACTTAAAAAAAAAAATGTAGAAGAAAGGGAATGGCAAATGCCGCTGGTTAATTTAAGCTGTCCTCGTACAGAGAATCAATCTCCCTTTTCATCACGCAGTAAGAGAAAAGAAAGCTGCTTGATGCATCTTGCGATCAAGGAATTAAGCCATGCATCTCTGAAACTTGCAGGAAAAGAAGGAAGCCAGAGCTCATTCAGTCAAAGCAGAAGCCACATCTAGAGAAGAAAGCATTTGCTTGAAGATAATTTTCTTTGATTAGTAAGAATTACCATTCTAAAACATTTCTTTATTCAGTAATTGTTTCACCTGACATTTTGCCATCGTGGGTGTGTGTATCTGCATATATACACACGTAAAAATCAATTAGAAAAAACCAGACTCTTCATTTGTGGGATTTGTTTATACGCATGACATGGGAATAGTTTCTGTCACGCTGTTGTAGCTTGGGAGCGATTAAAGGATGGGGTTTTCCAGAGAGCAGCACTTACCCATGAAGAACTGGCACCGCTCCACTGTCGTCCTGCACGCTGGCGATGCACCTCGCCAGCCAGGAGACAGTGCTAACCCAGAACTAATCAGGGCTTCCTTTTACATCTGGGTGGATGGGCTCTTGTTCTAACCTTAGCACCTGGCTGAGGTTGGCTGGTGAACATCTGGGAGCTCCAGGCGTGGGGGGATTGGTGCCTGTGCTTAAAACCTGCTGATAGCTGTTGTTTGTTTAGCTCTTGTCTGAGCGCGTGAACGTGGAGCTGTTTGCTCCATAGAGGTGGCTGAGCGAAGCAAACAGTGAAGTAAATAGAGAAATCAAACTTCAGTGTGAAGACCGTGTTAATTTTTCACAAAGAAAAGTGTTCTGCTCACATGGTGCCGTGGGGTATTTCTCATTTTGTGTTTGTGTTCCAGTTACAGTAACTGTCTTAAATGTTGCTGTGAGGGCTAACATTAATCATAGAATCATAGAGTTGTCCAGGCTGGAAGGGACCTCCAAAGGTCATCTAGTC
>NW_015091257.1:13326770-13410000 GCF_001431845.1 Calidris pugnax
GTCCTGTCACTGCAGGCCTTTCTAAACAGACTCTCCCCAGCCTTCCTGTAGGCTCCCTTCAGGTACTGGAAGGCTGCTATTAGGTCTCCCTGGAGCCTCCTCTTCTCCAGGCTGAACAACCCCAGCTCCCTCAGCCTGTCCTCGTAGCAGAGGTGCTCCAGCCCTCTGATCATTTTAGTGGCCCACCTCTGGACCCGCTCCATCAGGTCCATGTCTTTCCTATACTGAGGTCTCCAGTAAGTACTATTTTCTGTGAATACCATAGCTTCTGCGATGGAAATGTTTTTCTGGACTGTGTACTTAACAAGTTATTATTTCTCCTGCTCTTACATTCCTATGTAGTATGAAAACCCACAAGTTGTTTTGGGGTAGCAGTGTTACCCAGCAATGCTTCTGAAAACTTAACAGCTAATTAGCTGTCTCTGATATACTAAGGAGAATATGATCAGACAGCGATGTTCTGAATTGAAACAAATATTCTTAATAGAAAACGTCAAATACAACAAGCGTTTTGCATTTTTTTTAAAGAATTTTTTCTTTGTTTATGGAGAGGTGTTTGCATTCCCTGCAAGTGTGAAATGCATTTAACCGACAGCGTGTCTCTTCTCTTTTAGATTACAGAAGTTTGTGGAGCCAAGCGCGTGGGTTATTTTGGTCCCGCTCAGTTTTACATTGCTTTGAAGTTAATTGCGGCAGCGCAGTCAGGGTTCCCGGTACGGATTGAGAGCATTAAGAATGGTAAGTAGCAAATTTTGCTTGCAGCGCTGTGCACTTGTTTTTCACTTTCTGTAATGCTTGTCAGCTCTCTGTGGTGGGAAACTTTTTCTTCTAACGTGTCTGTGAAACAATTGTATTTTGAAGAGCAGAGAAAGAGTATAGAAGGTAACGTTACGTTCTCTAAGTGACTGGTAGGAAATTGCAGTGAATTATGTGTATGGCAAAGCTGAGATGGCATCCCCCTCTGGAAAAGGCATTACCAAAGCAATGGGATGAATGGCAGCTGATCAGCGCTGGGGATGCATTTCTCTCTCACCTTCAGCCTCTGATCCTGACAGCTGTCCAGAGTGGGAGCTGATAGCTGCTTTGGGTGGAGGAGTGGGCTCATTGGGGTGCCCCTTTGCTGGGCAGCTTGCAGCACTCACCTGTTTTGGCAAATAACCCTGCTGAAGTAGATGGGTAATGGTGACAAAATGCTTCCTTATCAGCAGGTATGAAAACCCGTATTAGATGTAATTTAAAAGAGCTTTGTTCTTCTCAATGAATTGACAGTGATATTAAGTGTACCATTTTTGATGGAGAAAAAACGCTTCTTAAAAGAGGTTCATCAAACTCAAGCGATGAAGAGAGAAAGCAGGTCCCTTCTAGCTGCAAAACCTTGATAGCGACTACATGGAAGGAATTTGATGTTCTTGCCTTGCTGATGCATGCTCTGCCTCAGCGGTCTCAGGCTTCAAAATACATGGCTTTTCACTTGGGCTTGAGCCTGAACCAGTTTGAACCCTCAGTTCCCACATCCCAGCTGGGCATCGGAACCGTGCCCCGAGGCCATGCTCTGGGTTGGAGTGCTTGTCACCATCCTGCTGGAGGCAGCAGTGCAACCAGCCAGGAGATGGGAGGGGAGGTGGGAAAGGCAGGACCTACCCATAGCCTCGCAGTTGGGTCACTGCTCCCAGCGCAGTTTCTGCTCCCGCCATCCCTGCTACAGGCAGTGAAATGTAAAATTCACCTATGTGAGGTGGTTCCCAGGTCTGCCCCATCCCAGGTGGAAAAATGCCAGGCTGGAGAGCACATGGAGACCAGCCTGCGTGGGCTGAGCTGCCGTGGTGCAGAGCTCAGGACCAAGTGGAGGGGATTGGATGCAGCTGGCACTAAATTAGAAACCTGGACTTAGGAAGACTTACTGTGTGTGTTTTACAAGTCCAGCATCTGCAAATAATCCATGAATTTGAGTGAAGAAGGGTACTTGCAGTCCTTGCATTGATATCCTGCTTACTCACTGAAATGCTTCTAGTGTTAGTTACATTTTCTCTTGAATTCTGCATGGAACATGCCCCAAACTCCAATTGATTGCTTTTTCTTCCTGCTAGCAGCTGTTAGGTGTAAATGGTTACAGAGGCCGTGTATGGCTTTGCTCGATTTTGAGCGTTCTGTTACTTTTAATTGTATTGATTTTTCAGGGTGACTATGCACAAAAATAAATGGTGTTTCTTTAAAATAATTTTGATTCCTCTTAAAGAGTGACAAAGTGTCACTCTTCTGCTCTGCAGAGCAGACGCGACATGAGACCTCTTGACACGGTCGTCTCACCAGGCCTTGGCGTGATCTCTGAACCCTACCATTTCTAATTTGTTCCTTTTATGATGGCAGCGCTGAGGGTACTGTGATCCTGACTGATTAATTCATCAGTCCCACAGCTTCTGTGGGAAACTCTTCTTTTCATTACAGACAGTGTTCTGAAGGCAGGAAATGAGTTTGCCGCTTGCTTCAATAACGTGCACAAGGCTTATTTCTTTCTCTTTGCATGGAGAGATTATATATTAAGCTAGTGAATGTAGCTTTGTATAGCATTCACATTTTTATTAAGACAAAAAAATCACAGGAGTTCCACACTTAAAAGCGCTACAAAATATAAAGAGTACTCTTTTACAGATAAACTTTTCATTAGTTTTACAAGACGATACTGCATAAAGTACTTTTAATGTTCTATAATCTCAATTGAATTTTTCTCTCTTTTAATGAAGAATTGCCTCTGCCACGGTTTATGGCGCTGAAAAATGACAGTGAAGTACGTTACGGGACTCCAGCAGAACTCCATGGAGCTAAATTTCAGGTTCCACATGCAACTTTGGAAAAAAATTCCTACAAAAGAACAGACGAAGGGGACAAACAGGTAACAGGCCAAAACCATGACACTCCTTCAGGCTAATATGTCATCGCTCCTCCCTTTGGGTCCAGTCCTGTAAATGATTACGCTCATGTGGGCTTACTCAGTTTTGCAGTACTAGACAGGGGATGAACTCCTGACATGCAAATAAGCCCCGTCAGGGCTGTGCTCTGGTTTTTGATGCATCCCAGTTGCATCCCTGAAGAGAATTTCTTTATATGAGCTTGTATAAAGCTGTCAGCCCTGTAATATTCTGTATAATTTCTTTCACTGTTGTCCTCCTACTTAGTCCAGTGCTGTTTCTTGGAGAGAACTAGGGGAGGAGCAGAAAGTAGGAATTGTCTATGAAACAGAACAGGAAAATGAGTGATTTCTCATGGTCAGTATGATCCTTAGTCACTACAGAAATGTTCGGTTGGAGAAGAGGTGTTGAATCATGAGCTGCTATTTCTGGATGAGGATAAGGCCACCGTGTTTTCTCTTCCATTCTGATCTCCCCCAGGAGTAGTCCAGAAGAAATCTGCTTTTCTTTTGTCCTCAGTGGAACATTGTCCCAGCGTCTGTTGTTCCAAGTTGCCAATTCAATAAAGCTGTCTTAAGGGAGATTTGTATTACCTGTGCTTAGAAGAGTTGAGAGTGCTTATTAGGATACAGGCAGCTTCACAGTACAATCATGATTTTCATGATTTTCCCCATGCCTGGCACCTTCTCTTCTGGTGCCGCATCAGGTCATGTTGTAAATGCCTGATGGCAGGTGCTTGATCATCCCGTACTGCTTTTATCACACGGTGTGTTGGCGTGAGTAACGGCGTTCCCAGCTTGAGGTCAACCAGCAGGAATGAGCTGATGACAAGATGGACGAGTGGAATAACAGGATGAGGAAGAAGAGCATTGTATGCCTATCTGCCTGTGTGTACTGACACTGAAGCAGAACGCTGCCCTCAAACCCCTAGCTCCATCTAGGTTATCTGTGTTACGTTATATTTTCCTTTTTACACAGTAAACTGTTTCAGGATCCCATCCTCTTGCTAAACAGTCTGTAAGTTAAGGTAAAGAGAATGCTGTAGGATAGATACCCAGTAACACCTACAAATCCACAGAGCACTTAAAATATCAGCTCAGAGATTTATTTTCATTTTTTATAAGTGTTCTATATGAAAAATGTTCTCCCACAGAGAATGCACTCACCCTAACTAAATGTGTTATGTAAATTCAAAGATACCCACTCACATTAAACCTATACTTCTACTACTTCTTCTTAAATATAAACTTCTTCAGGCATCTTTTGGAAGTTAAATACATTAAGCTGTTCATTGTAAAGCTTTGCTATGGCATTGCCTTGCTTTACCCCTAGAAGGCTCACCACCACATTCTCTCTTTACCAACTTTTGCTTATCAAGGAGCCTTTTCTTACTAAAGAGCCTCAGGGAATGACAACGTTTGGCTTTTTTTTTTTTTTGTCCATTATGCAGTACACATTCAGATTGCCATGCAGGATTACTTGGTTGCTTTGCTGTCGTCTCAGAATTCCATTTTCTATTGGTGTGTTTTTGAAACAGGAACCCAAGTCTCCACCAATGTCTCCAATCTGCTCACCTCCTGCTTCTCCCTCTATGTACCAGAGAATACCTTTAAGTTATGGATATGGTAAATCAAGAAGTGGGCTGGAGCAGCAGCATGGAGGTAGGATAAAAATTCGGATGTGCACATTGTATTCAATTCTTTTTTTTTTTTTCCTCTCAGAAGGTTCCAGATTTCAAATGCAACTGACAATCAGCCTAATGATTTTAACATTTAATTAGATCTGTATTTTGGAAAACAGTTCAATCATCTAATTTTATTTTGGTTGTTCAATCCTGTTCGCTTTCTTGTAAATTAGTTAGATTTACGTGTCACTGCTCACAGATAAATGCTAATACCTAATCTGACAAGACTATGTGCAATACATCCCAGCGACAGAGTGTTTGTGAGTATTTTCAGTTCAGTGTTTTATTTCATTGGAGGGGAAGAAAAGCCTGCTCCTGATTTCAGTAGCTGCTCTATTAGTTTTCGGATTGGCAGTGAACTTTCCTTTGCAGGAAAGGATGATCTCTCTGGTTTCGTAATGGAAGTGACAATAGGACATGAATATATAAACAGTCCCACAATGTAACTTAGGCAAAACAGACAAAAACCAAGACACTACATGGATGCTGTGTCCTTGATCTCACTGCCATTAGAGTAGGTAGCAAAATATTCTGATTTTAGTAAGAGGGCAGTGGGGCAGAAACCAGTTTTACTAAGGCTTTAAAAGTTCCTGCTAATAGTAAGTTGCTCTCCTAATTGCAACATCTGGTGACCAAGATGGTGGCAATAGTAGGCATTGTTGTATATCATCCCTCCTGCTCACAGTTGGTGAGTTTGCAGTGATTGAGGAGTGGAGCAAGTTAGTCCTTTAGCTGTCGTCCTTATTTACAAATGAGTGAAAAAACAGAGCTATTACAACATTTTGAAACTCACTCACGGCCATGATAAGAATGTGTTCAACACTATCAAGTGGCCTTCATGTGGAAGTCACAGCCACTCATTTGCTGGTTAGGTAAACTGCTGTTTGTTCAGAGATGGGATTTTTCCCCAGCCCACCCTTGGCATAACTGATTGAAACAGTGATAGTTGATTTCTGAAATAAGCATCACTGGTGAGGTTGTCTTCTGGTATGATGCATGTTCTGCTCCAGTGGAGAAGACATGTGGCAGATACTCACACCCTGAAGAGCTGGGCTGGAGGTGGCCATGGGGAGCAGCTGACCGTGTTACATGTCACGCACTGTGCTGTTTTCTGGGACAGATCTGTCAGTGCTATGGAGGGCGGGCGGTACTTTGAGTGCTGGGTTTTTTTTTTTCCTTTGAATTTTGTTGCAATTTTAACTTTGGTGAAATTTCTCATGGTGTCAGCAGCTGTGCAGAGTAGAGGCAGTAGCATCCAAACTAGCTGTCGTCTTCTTCTAAGTTTAATTATTCAACCACAAAATTCTAGAGGTGTAGAACACTATGGTTATTTTCTAGAAAGGGAATTTCTCCTATTTTAATCCCACCAGGGGTACTGCAGCCAAATGTGTTCTTGGTGGCCATAAGCGGGTATCATTTTATGGTCCACGCTGTACCAAGTGCCAGGCTTGGTGACCTATTGGTTCTTCCTGGCCTTTAAGATTAGGACCCTTCCCATTTTCGGAAGAGCACTCAGAAGAGCGGGTCTGAAAGCCACCACGTGAGTGTAGGTGGTGCAGGAGGTGCCACCACCACAACATTGAGCTGGGTGGGCAGTTCTGTACCGACCCTGAGGCTGGACAGCACGTCTTCAAGTTCAGCCCTCTACACTGCAACCGTGACTATATGCTCTTTTTGATAGTTTTGGAAGTTTTTCTTGCTAGCAAACACACAGCAGTGTGGCCTTGTGCCTAAATCTTTTTTCCAAGGGCATCTGTACCTTTTCCAACTTCCTTCCTTTGTTTTTATTCCTGAAGTTAGAAGTTACGTACACAGGCATAAAAATAGGTACCAATACAGGATAAAACCACTCAGGAAAGCGAGGCAGTTAGGGGTATAATTTTTAAGGTCTTCCTGAACTGAAAATTTTTAAGATTTCTTGGTCTCACTTTTCATCAAGAGCTTTTCAAGTTCTGTCTTAAGACAGAGGTCTGTTAAAACTGTCTTTGTAGCTGTACATCTTGAATAGCCTGGCAGCAGAAGTTCTGGCTCTGTAAGGGTTTGCAAGTGAGTTGCCTGTCTGTTTGCATACATGACCTATTTTTAAAACATTGTTCTTAAACACGCTGTTGTGTCACCACTTACTATATTTGCTGCAGTGGAACATAAGTGACTTATTTAACAAAAGAACAAGTAATTGTTACTTTTCTTTACTGACTTTACTCCAAATAATGCAAAGTGGTGAGTCACGTATTTTGATTTTCAACAGAAATTATGGAAGGGGAAAAAAAAGTATAGGAAAAAATTAGTGATTTACTGTTTGATAGCATTGTCAAAGCATACTTTTTTGCAGTTCAGTTGAATTATTTCATCTTATTTGTAATGCATTCTGTTGCTATCCATGACTCTAAGTATATAAAGCATGTAAATGTGTACACATGCTATATAAATATGTATTTCAACATGATGAACAATGATTTCTGTTATCTAGTAATACATAACTGACAGTTTCTATCAGTAATGTCTGAAGAAGAATGATGTAATGTGAAAGACAAGTATGTGGCTGGAATTTTGTTGCAGAGGGCAAAATGGACTTTAATACTAGGTTCACAAGCTAGATTCTTGACCTTGTGGTATTTCCTTTAGCCAAGTAGAATCTTTTTGATTATTCTTGCATTTATATACTTTATTTTAATTGTCTGTAGCTCCTTATGAAGTCAGACACTCTACTCACCAGCAAGATGGACCATCATCAGGGAATTATGGAGCCAAACCTGCACTCAGCTCTTCCACTCTTAATCGGGTAATGAATTGCATGTTTTTAGTTAGTAGTACTACTAACAAAACAATACAGAAATTTAAAAAAAAAAGGCAGAAGAACTCTCACTTCAAAAGTAAAAAGTGTTCTCCATGGTGTTTGTAGACTAGAGGCTGAAGCATGCTTTTTTTAATATATGAAAAAGAAAAAAACAGAGGTGATGGGAAGGAGAAATAAAAATAAACAATCCAATTAAATTGCTGAAGCTAGATAGAATGAGAAGCACCAAATAGCATAGACAGAAAACTAGACTGAGACTCTTCCGTTCAAAAGTTTAAAAAAAAAAAAAAGGTTATCCTAGCAAAAGTAAAAGATTTTCATTTAAAATACATGAGGTTTTGTAGAGATTCCTGCTTTATTTAGAATGCCATCTGTAACACATGCACAGAATTTATGGCCTAATATTCTGTATATTCCGTTTTTTCACCCCAGTTGGTTAAATCGCATCTCAAACAGAATAAATGAATTTCTGGACATTTTTTAGCTTTTATGAGATGAGTCCTATGTTTTCCTGCTGGCTACAAAAGCAGATCTTTCCGATGTTCCAGTATGCCTGCCGTGCACTTATTATGCAAACAGGTAGTTTGCCCTAAGGAAGGACAAAGTTCTCCTAAGGGGGAGAAGTCCTACTTCCTAAGTAAGTAGGACTTGGAGACTCTGCACCTTTTCCCTGGTGCTTAGCACCACACACCTGTAATAGAATGTCTCTCAAGCCTCAGGAAAAGATCTACGGGTAGTGTCACACAATTTGTGTTCACTTGAAATGAAATTGGGTGCATTTGTGCAGCACTTTGAAATGAAAATTAATTTACAGCTTTATGATGTTGCCTGTTTTGGGGAACTTTTGATGTATTTCAGAACAGGTGTTTTGTGTTTGATTCTTGGGAAATGGACAGGTATGTCAGTGAAAGGGTTGTGGAGCTACTTGAAGGCTGGTTATTGTTCATTCTTGCCCTCCCTCTTTAAGGATGTTGTCACCCAGGCCTAAAGCATCTGAAATACTATGTCATTCCAGTTTAATGAAGATACTAATTGTCCCAGCAGCCCTCTTCTAAACACCACCACCCACCTACCAAACATACAGACCTCCCTTAAACAAGTCAATCAGAAAGCAGAGACATACATGAATAAAATGTCGTTCTTCTCCAAAATTTTTTCCTGAGTGAGAATTTTTACCAAAACTGTGAGAAGTGACAAAAGATCAGGGAGGTCTTTAGGACTTTGAGCAACTCCCTGGATCATTGTAATGTGTGCCGAGTTACCTACGTGAGCTGAGGGTCTAGAAGCAGCATAACTCCATAATTACAGCACCGCTTCTAGACTAAAAACGTAGTTTCTTAGAAAAGTGAAATTTTCATGTGCTGTGCTGCGTGGAAGTGCAGCTTTAGGTCCTTTACTGGTTCCATCCGTTTCGGTTATACGGTGTGCGGTGCAGCGTTGTAATGCATGGCAGCCAAAATGAACCCCCAAAATGAATCCAGGGGTGATAAGATATGACTTGGACTTTTCCTATTTGTGGTCAGCAGTAGTAAGACTTCCTTTCTCTTTTAGCTTCGGTCATATAAAACTTCCTTTAATTGCCTGGCTAAAGATCCCTAATATTAGCTCCAGCTTTAGCGGGTAAGTAGTGGGATGGAAATGAGTGTGGCCGTTTCTGCTTCTCGTCTTTTTAAAGTACGTGTCCGCTAATAGGAGAGAGTGAATCTGGTTTCTTGAGGTTGCCAGTGTCCCACTTGGCCCTTCTGGCCCCCTGCCTGCAGTCGGTGCCAGTCTCCCTCCCTTCAGTCTCTTTCAGTGGAGCGGGAGCAGCCGGAGAGCAGTGCCCACTACTCGGATGACCCTTGGAGGATAACGGAGGAGCAGCGAGACTACTACATCAACCAGTTCAGGTCCCTGCAGCCCGACCTGAACTCCTTCATTTCAGGTAATTTTTACCAAGCACCACCCATGTCAAGTAGAGGGCACAGACTGCAAGGCGTGAAGCGCTAAGTAGATAAATTAGTTCTCTTTTTTTCCTCTCTGCAGTGAGTTTATGAGAAACAGTTGATTGCAGTTTCTTTTCAAGGGCAGACAACTCAAAGTTAACAAACCTATACTGTGGGCATTATGTTTTCCCCTAAATCTCCTGATGTTAGGAAAATAATTGCATCTAAGAGAGGCGTGTTGTGATTTAGTTAAAAATTAAAATGCGCTCTCCCTCTGAGGGACTGTGTTTGTGGATCCCACCTGCAGTGCATATTGAGCTGAAAAAACCCTTAGGGTTGCACTTGCTTTCCCAGCAGAAATGTGGCAGCATCCACGTGATGGAAGTGAAGCATGCAGTTTCCTGTCCTGTGCGGTCAAGCTTGAGTGTTTATGGCTCTGAGGGACTGAGATTTTGATCTTTAGGTGATTAAAAGCAAATCCTGGAGAGCACACCCATGGAAGAAAGTGTTGCTAATGGTGTACTGAGATTGCATTGCCATCCTGACTAGGATGGTCATGCTGCTTATTGGAGGAGTCACTGTGGTACAGACACTTGGCCTGGCAAGGAAGGTGTCACAGGTTTTGAAGTGAGATATTTTTACTGAGCCCTGCTGTATTACTGGGGTTCAGGGGGCTTGGATCCACCCAGAAGTTTAAATAAATTGCCTGCTGCTGACAAAAATTAGTGCTTCACCAGTTCTTTGCCTCAGTTAAGTTTTCTTCATATGATTTGCTTGAAAGAGAAAATGATTGTTGAACAGCAATACTGTATTTCCTCACAGACAGATATATATATATCTGTAACTGTATATGTATGCATGCATGCATATACAGCATCTCGGGTAGCCCTGTATTTTCCTTTATGTTGAGCAAGATTCTCAAGCATTCCTTGCACATCCAAAACTACCGTTTATAAATGATAAATGTGAGCTTCCACAGCATTCTGAAATAATTAAATGGTAGAAAGTCCTTGCACATGAGCTTCCACAGCATTCTGAAATAATTAAATGGTAGAAATCCTAGCTGCAGGGTGATAGAGAAGCTAGAGGTTTGTCCAGGTTTAAGAATTTATTTGAGAAATCCGCGACTGAAAATAATGTCAGAAGTTATTGAATATTTAAGTGCTATCCTTGGTTGAGAAGATTCCTGAATCTGAGGTGGTCAGAGGTTGGTGGATATTTTGGAGCTACGTTAATATCACATGGCTTTGTCATGGTCACACAGAATTACAGAATGACAGAATGATATGAGGTTGGAAGGGACCTCTGGAGATCATCTAGTCCAAGCCCCCTGCAGGTCCACCTAGAGCAGGTTGCACAGGAATGTGTCCAGGTGGGTTTTGAATGTCTCCAGAGACAGAGACTCCACCACCTCTCTGGGCAGCCTGTTCCAGTGCTCTGCCACCCTCAAAGGAAAGAAGTTCCTCCTCATGTTTAGATGGAACTTCCTATGTTCAAGTTTGTGCCTGTTACCTCTTGTCCTCATAGTCCTCCCTTGGCATCCTGTGTGGGGGAGGACATGTGCTGCCCCAGGAACAGCTTGTCTTATGGCCTAAGGGGAGGACATGTGCTGCCCTGGGTGAGTCTTGGACCTGCCCCAGGAACAGCTTGTCTTATGGCCTATAGTGGGTGATGTGACCTGAATGCGTGAGGGGAAGAGTGATGTAGCCCTTGGAAGTCTCTGCATTTACGTTGCCTTGCATTTCCTAAGCCTATATCCAAGAAGAGCTTCAGGGTACAGCGATCTTGTGCTGCCTTTACAGTCTGTGTGCATGGGACGGCGAAATAATGGATTTATTAGTTAGGAGAAGAATATACAGGGATCTTGTGCTGCCTCTACAGTCTGTGTGCATGGCAAAATAATGGATTTATTAGTTAGGAGAAGAATGAGAAGGGGTGAGTGAGGATGCCTGCAGCAGGACAGTAGCTACATGTTATCTGAATCTCCTGGGTTTTTTCCTTTTTTTTATAATATTCAAAACTCAGGGAAAAGTCATGGTTGAAGCAGCGTCTTGGGAGAGCAGTGCAGATGCTGCAGCACTGTCCTGCCACACGCAGGGCTTTTGGGTGAAGCAGAGACATTTGTGTCTGTTATTTCATCATTGGTGACATACTGATTATGCTGGTTAGAATCAGTAGTACTGAAGTGTGTTTTCCATTTATTTATTTTTCCCATATGGGGGGAGTGGGGAAATGAGGTCAACAGCTCTGTCTGGCTTTCTCTCTCGCTCATTCACCAAGAGACAAATGGTCCAACAGCTATATTAACGTCCAGTTAATCTGAGCATCTCTTGGATGTAAAGTAACCAGCTGCTTCTGGTGTAACTAGCTGCTTCTGGCATGGCAGCCCTGGCCAAAGGTAAATAATTGGAGAATTAATTTCCAAAGGCTGATAAGCTACGGTTTCCCACCAGGTTCTGTGGCAAAGAATTTCTTCACAAAATCAAAGCTGCCCATCCCAGAGCTTTCTCACATCTGGTAAGTACTGTAATAGTGTTGGGGATGTGTATCCTGTGTTTTTTTAAAAGACGCTTAATTCAAGAGTTCTTGTTAAATTTTGAAAAGTGTCTTCAATTATAATTATTGCTCTTATCTCCAGAATCACTTTCAGGCCCAAGCAGCAGGGTGCTCATTGATCTTCCTGACACGCTTGTTTTCTGTAGAGATGTTCGCCTACTCAGCAGGACTGGGAGGGTTTGAACAGCGATAAAAACTGAGAGCTGTTCTTAAGTATATTGTAAGCAGCATCATTAGCTCAATGAACTGACATTTTTCATGAAACGACACGGAGGAGAAGCACCTCTGGAATGTTTTAGATGTGTTGTTGGTTTTGTTTCCGGCTGTGTTTTGCTAGAGGAGGCCTAATTAATGCCTAATTTTTAGTAAGTACAACTACATAATTCATCAGTGTTTTTCTAATGAACCAGCACACTTACTTTTAATGAGCTTATTTAGAAACGGTGGCGGATGGAGCTGTACATGATAGAATTTGACAAGGATTCTATTATATTTTCATAAACAACATGGTGCTTTGTAATTCAGTGTCATCCTCGCATCTCAGATAGGAAGAACAAACAGTTTTAAACGTTGATCAGAAATGCTGATAGAGGTTTTACTTTTATATATGCTTTTATGAAGAGAGATGAGAAGAAAAGCTTGCAAGAGCCTAAACATCTGTCAGGGTCAAAGAATATGTCTGGAATCTTTTCAAAGCGGATTGTCAGTTGTGAAAATAAAAAAACAACTGAAGAAACATGGTTTTGGGGGAAGTGAATATTGGAATTTAAGTGTAAGATTAAAAGACTGGATTAACCCAGTATGTTAACAAAACACATTTTATTTCTGTTGCTGACACAAGTAGTTCTCTATGTGAAATTTAAAAAAAGTTATTCCTTTCTAGTAGACAATTATAGTTTTGTCATTATGTGATTTATCAGGTTGTGTTGCTGTGTAAAACACATGGGATGTTTCAGTCTTTGTCACTGTAACCTCAACAGCTTGAAAAATGCTCCTTACTTTAAAAGAGTAGGAAGTTATATGTTTATTTGTTTTAGTCCATGTGCTCATGATAAAGTATTACTCAGCTTTTGCAAAGAGGGAATTTATAAAATTAAATTCTTGAATTGCTGAAGTCCAGTTTTAGTGTTTGAAAATATTGTAGAATTAGAACTGCTTTAGTGAGAAGTTAATAACATTTAAACTTATCAAGAGCATTAATTTAGTTCTTTTCTTGAGACAGGTCAATAGTACTGAGTAACCACTGCTGAATTCCATTTTTAACTTTTTTCTACTTGAGCTGGTTTAAGATCCTGCATGGATTGGCCAAAGCACTTTCAACCCTTGGGAAATTAATTTCACCCTTGGAAGTACAGGATATGTATTTCGTGTTTTAATATACGGACCATCATATTGTATGGTACCATGTAACAAAAATGTACCTCATTAAAAAAGAAAAAATGACAAGTCAGTATGAGAAAATTAGCTTGCTGCTTCTTCTTCCCCCAGACAAATGTACAAGTTAGGATCAATGCAAATGACAGAGATGCTTGACTTGTGTTAAAGTATCCCTCCTCAGAGGTGCATTTCTGTCTCCCTGTGATTGCACACGTGTGTTCCCCTGGGGTAATTGCTTGGGAGACACGTGCCTGTGGTACCCTGCAGGGAGCTGAGCGACGTGGATTGCGACGGGGCGCTGACGCTCCCGGAGTTTTGTGCCGCTTTCCACCTGGTGGTTGCCAGGAAGAATGGTTACCAGCTGCCGGAGAAGCTACCGGAGACGCTGCTGCCCGAGTACCTTCAAGCAGGTAATGATGTCCCGTTGGCAGGACCGAGTTCCTGTAGCCATCTCGGGATCCCAGCCTGCGGGTAGGGCGGGTTTGGCTTCCCATCCGTGAGGTGGGACACGGTGTTCTATGCTGGTAGCTTTTTAACATGTACGTTTTTAATTGGGCTTGCGAGGCGATTGCTGAAGAAGGAATGTGTAAAAGCACAAAACAGCAATGCCAAGCCGAGAGGTCACCTGCCCCTCTGCTCCAGTGTGCCTCAGGTGGCATTCCGGCTAAAGTGGCAGGTGATTGTAGCAAAGATAATCTAACTAGATTTATATGGCCCTTAACTCTTATGATGATTTTTCCCTCTTGAAGATGTGACGCAAACGACACTGGACTGGTTTAGAACTTAACTATGCTAATATATTTTGTTAGATGCGGTTGCTGGTTGTATCAAAGGTTGAATTTTTTGGTGATTCATTTTATGTAATCCACAGATTCTTCTATAAGTAATTTGCAGTAACGACAGGAGGATCACAACAGTTTGTGTAGCACAAGGGTAAATTAATCCAAGATATAACATACCCCAGTAACAACGTGCAGTGAGCGACCTGCCCTTTCATTTGTTATCTTCGGTTATATCTCTTTTAATGATAAACAAACATTGAAATATATACTGTTCCATCTAAAAAATGTGCATGACTTTCTAGGGCAAGGAGGATTAATCACAGATGATAATTACAGTGCTCAGGGATAATATTTTAGACCTAATAAAATCTCCATTAAATTCGATGACACTGAATATATTAAAAGACAGGAAAAGAGCAAATCAAGCTGTAGTTAGGAAAATTAAATGTTCACCCTGTATCAGATTTGTCAAGTAATTTCTGGTGGAGTCATGTTTCTTATAATCCACTATCTTCATATCCAAGGGGAGAAGCTCCTGTAAAAACTTGCACTTCCAAGTCTTCATCACTTCTAGTCTCTCTAATTACATTCTCTTGTCATAATTAAAAGTACCCTTTTCCCTTCAGGACCAGCACTTTGTTCACTACTCTCATGCCTGTTCTCGTCATAAATTAGCTTGTAAGCACCTCCATGCAGGTTCTTGTTGGCCTATCTTCACAGCAAGCCTTTTTGGGTACTGTAATGGAACTAGCTATTTCTAGTAGTAAGGAATCATAACGTCAACGGGAAGAAGAGCATGGTAAGCTGTGATCGTTCCTTGGGAGTCCTCTTTCTCCCTAATTTGTCCCTTTCAGCTCTGGGGTCTTCACCATTTTCTTAGATTATTATAGTTTCCTGAGTTGCACACAACCAAGCATTTTAAGCTGAAGTACATGGAAGAGGTGAAAGGACTAATTGTTTGTTGTGGACACTATACCTACCCCAGCTAATATGCTAATTCTGGTTAACTTGAGGGTCTGAAAATGTCTTGCACTTGTTTTGCTGACTAGTCAGGATTCAGAAATCTGTCTTTTCAAAGACTTGCATGAATAAAAAGCAGAACATCTCAACACACTGTAGTACCAGAACATTCTGAAATGACAACACTGATAAACAAGTGCCTCATACACTTACCTAAAATGACAAAAAAAATTTGCGAGAGAAAGTTTTTATTTTCATGTTTTTGTAATTTGATTTCTGTGAAACTTAGATAATTTTTTTTTCATTACTATTATTTTGGGCTATTAGGAACCATATGAAGATTATGGAAACTCATTTTCATTAGGTTGTTGTATTAGTTTCAGAATGAGGCAGAATTTGGTTAAAGTGAAATATTTGTGTCTGATAAGAGTGTTAAAGCTTCAAATAAAGTGGCTGGGAGAGGAAGACAAATTAATCCTGCTAGTTTTATGGCTTGTTCTATAAACTACAAGTGCAGGGCCAAATACTATCTTGGCACAGCTCCAGTGACAATTCGACCCTCCACCTTCTTTGCTGAAAGTTTCTATTAAATTTACAGAATGCATAAAAGACCTGTATGTAACCCACTCTACTGTAAATTAAGACAGATTTGCAAGACCTTAATTTATTCAGATACACTGGATGCCAGCCAGAAAATAGAAATTTGGCCTGAGAACTGGTTATTCTGCCTTTCAATACATTGATCTTAAAGAAGAACTGTTTTCCAGCCGTTAGGACAGATTTATCTCAGGGGAACTAATCCCAGAGTGATATCAGCTGAAGGACCTCAGATTCCAGAATAGAAATTAGGTTCTTGTGAATATTGCTCTGAGAAGTTAGAGTTGATTTTTTTTCCCTTTTTTTCCCCCCCTTGCTCTCAATGCTATTTAGTTAATGAATATCAAAGATAGTACTGCAGCAACTACTGTATTTGATGTCTTTGCTTTTTGCTGGCCTTCAATTTTAGTGTATGATGTAGATTCTGATGTACTTTTCAGTATTCAAAATGTTAAAAATTAGAGTTGAAAGTTTGATAAGTACCTCTAACATTCCTAAGCCAGCAAGGTATAAGCTATAAGGCCAACCAATTTGATAATAGACTGTGAGGAGGAAAAACGCAAACAAATGGTTGTTGTTTGGCAGTTAATATTCAATAAGAATCACCTCTCCCAAATTTCACAGTTATTTCTACAACAGAAATTATACATGCTGTCCCTTTCATGACATTGAATTAATCAAAATGGAAAGACTTTCTTCATGGTTTGGTTGTGGTTTTTTTTGTCATTTGTGGCTTACAGATCATTTCTGATATGTAGAAACGGAGGGCAAAACGATGCTGGGACAGGTTTTTAAGAAGTGTGTATTAACCAAAGACTCAGCATGTATCTTCTCTTCCCCCTGCAGCTTCTCTGAAGCCCATCCGTGACTGCACGCTATTTGATTCCTATTCTGAGCCGTTGCCAGGGGGTCAGCAGGCTCGGGACTTCGGTCGGACGGAGGTAAGGAGGCGTATGTAGGGTAGTTCCCTTGCCAAGTGTAGAGGAAGAGCCCAGCTCCACAGTGGCAGTGGTATGCGAAGCAGAAGGACTTGCGAGTCTTTGAGAGGACTTCAGGAGTCTCTGAGTTGACCATCAAGCCATCTCTACCCCTTCTTCTCAGCAATTTTTTCAGCGTGTGGAAAGGGTGGACAGGCTTTTCAAAAGGTATTCCCGCGAAGTGGGAGTTCACTGTAGGCATGGAGGCATGATGTTGGAGTCTAGGTAGAGAAATACACCTCACCTGGGCTGCATTTGCCCATCCTGTGCTGGGAGCCAGGAATGGAGGGGCAGAGGCCACGCTGCAGGAGGAGCACAAGGACAGTGCTCAGGTGAAATATCTCCTGAATCTGAACGGGCCAAAAATGTCAGGCTTCACTTGCAGCCCTTGTTCTAGGGAGTCCTAACCATCTGGCTTGAGTGTGTCTTCCATTTACAAGAGATCCATTTCCACACTCCACTCCCAGTTTTGATGATGAGAAATGTCTTGGCTTGTTCTAATTCCTTGTACTTTGCTTCTTTGGAGACTGAAGCACTCCCAGACTTGGTACAGTATGGTCATGCATACTTCTGCTGTAGGTCATTCAGTCTTCATTTTAATATCCAGCCCTTACGTAGTCTAAGGACCTACCATCTAAGGGTCTAGATAGTGATTGTAAGGAGTCGGGAAGAGTGTTTGGAGGGAAGAACGGAGATCCCTTGTAGTGATATCACGACAGATACCAGCCTTGTGATGAAAGACTGTTGCAAGCAAAACTAAATTAAGGAGAAGAGTTTATCACTGAGGTTAAAGAATGAAACTGTAAAAGATTCTTTAAAGCTGAACTGAACTAACCAGTGGTCAGTGATTTGTGCCTGGATATTGCAACTCTGAGTTTACATGCTGTGGGATTTAAGGGTTTAGTATTTAAGGTAGTGAGTCAAGTGGCAGACTGAACTGCAAGACTGAGCCCTTCTGACGCTGCTTCCAAGTTAAAAAGCAATGTTATGTCATGCCAGGTCAGCAAGGCTGTGCTCCAGTTATTTCCTGCCTGTGCCTTGCTCTGGGGAGGTCCTGGTTCAGACCCCAGCTGTTCCCTCCTCAAACAGCACCACCAAGCAGACTCTCCTAAGCTGCTGCAGAGCACAGTGTTCACCTTGGGGCAGTGCTGCAGCCAACGCTTTGACCATCCAGAGCATCTTCTAGAGCTGTTAAAATAGATGCAGTCTCCCCAGTGCTTGCCCTGGGAGGTGGGGCTCTTTGTACAGCAGCTTGGCCAAAGCACAGCAGCCATACAGGGTGGTGAAAGCAGCCCTGGTGTTGTGGTCCATGGGCTGCTGGTGTGGTGGTGTCACAGGCAGGTCCTTCACCGTGCACTGCAGCCTGGTCCCTTGCATATCGCCTTATTTTGGGGGGGTGGTTCCCAGGGGGCTGTGAGATTGTGCCACGGGGCCACGCTGTGCTAGCATGTCTGCACTCTGCAGTCATGTGGCAAAGCTCCACAGCCCCTTGAGAGTGTGCCTCGTTAGCATACATGCATATTGCTTTGCAATTTAAACAAGCATAAGAGGCAAAATTCAAGGCGGTGTGTGTTGAAAACTCATTCGCTGATGCCAGCGTGGGTATGTACGTATATGCATAACTCCATTTCCAGACTGCAGTAAGAGTCAACTGATTATTTGAGTTAACTCACTGCCATCAGTTTAAGATACTCGTTTTTAGAGATAATTATTTGTATTCTGCTTAAAAACTGTTACATCCCTGCTGGGATGAATTTTTGTCAGCAGGCAAGACCCTTGAGTGTCAGCTTTTCTCTTTCACTTGCATTTTCATGTTCATATACAAATACACATGCATATATAAAGCAAAATAGAGATATAATATAAAATTAAATTGTATTAAAATATAAATAAATACATGATTATGTAGCTTTCATGCATATAACTGGAAAGCTTCAGTTTATGTAACTTCTTGACTTCAGGACCTACTCTGTGGCCTAGGGAGCCCTTGTTTTTGTTAGGATACAGGCTTTGTGAGTGATTACCCAGATATGAAAGTGGTCTTTGGTTATTTTGTAGAGTTGTGAGGAAGTTTGCTCTTTAGTAGCACAGGTTTTTGACTGTGAGAATACAATGTTCTTTATATTTCAGAAAGCTCAGAAGTCTTGCTTTCAGAGTCATATTGTGTTTCTTAGAAATAAAATGTTGTTTCAGTAACCTAACCAATACAGTTTTATAATCTTATTAAATGTTTGAGTTTTAGGCCCTTCTTGTTTGTGGTCCATGAATGTATGTGCATAGTAAGGACAAATGTAGGAGGAGATTATTTCCTAAGCAATTATATTGTGGTTTTTTGCTTTTTAGATTTTTCTGCTGCATTGGAGATAATAGTAGTAGGAGTATTATAGTAATAATTAAATAAGTGTAAAATGTAGAGGGTATACAGCACAAAATGTAAAAAAAAACCCCAAACAAAAAAAGCGACAAGTCCACCATTTTGTTTTAAATTTTTAATTTGATTTTCAGCAGTTAAGCTTTCAGACCTCTTCTGCCTTATCTCTGCGCTCTCCTCCTTGAGACATTCTTACCATAACTGCCAATAACTTGCAGATTACTGTGCTGCCTTTGTAGTCACATAATGTTCTTGGGGGAACAGCTGGATCTTCTGCTCCATTCTTAGGTTCTTGCAAGGTGGCAGGATGTTCTGCAAAATCAGGGCTTTTTTATGGCTAGGTTGAAAACGAAGAAGAATCTGTAGCATGGATGCCCGCTGGCTAAGCACAGATAGTGTTACCTGACTATGTCACCATTGTTTGACTGGTTTTGCTCTATTTCTTCACTGTCTGGGTCCTAGACATGCAGGGCAAAGCTCTCAATTAGTTTCTTTCAGGGCCCTGTTATTCTGGTCCTGTGTTATCCAAGATTAATGGACTAGAAATTCTCTTCTTAAAACTGATTTGAGAATGATTTTGACTCGACTTTTTTTTTTTTGCTCAACTGATGTTTTTATGTTCAGAATTAATACATTGAATGAGTATCGTTTGGAAGGTCAGTAATTCATCTCCCATTCATGTCCCTCTGTGGGAAATGCAGTAATTCACTGTTGCAATTTAATTTGTAGCTTGGCTACTTGAGGAAATATAGTTTAGATACTTGATCACTACATTAAAAATGTTATATTATCAGTGCAATCAGTTATGCATTATCTCCATGTCTTTATCTCTTTCCACCAATCATCCATTCAGGCTGCTTAATTTAATTTCAGAAGACCATTTTTACTGTGACTGCTGAATTACAGTACTGCAATACGATGGAAACTGGTCTTGAATGCATCCATAAAGAAAATAATGGCAGGAGACAGATCACCTGAATGCTAGGCTTTGCTAAACTTACAAAATACACAGAGACTGCTAATGTTATGCTCGAGAATGACAAGGGTGACTGAGGAGGTTTTGTCTTCCTGTATCTTTTCTTGAGCTTTTTTCTCCCACTCTGGTCTTTTTTTTTTTTTTTTTTTTTTTTAATTTTTCCCCCCGAAAGGAACGTGAATTAATCACAGGGCAGGATGTAAGCGGGTTTTTAAAGCAAAAGGCAGAGCCACATGGGTCCCTGGAGTTGCCCGAGCCAAAAATAACATTTTAAGGGTTAAAATAGCAGTATTGTGGCCAGGTGAAATAAAAAGGACTGTTATGCTTGTAGAGTTTTGGTTTTTTTTCCCCCCCTTGTTTTTTTTTTTTTTTTTTTTTTTTTTAAATTTCAGCTCCTCTGGCTCTTTTCCACAAGCTTCCACTGCCAAAAGCTTAAAGATAAGACACAAGATTTCGCACTATGTACATAAAATGACTGGCTGGGGCTCCTCTAAACTCCCTCAGAAGTGTCATGCTGGCAGTTCATTGAAATTCGTGAGAGTCATTCCATAGATTCAAGCGTGCACTGAATTAGGCCTTTAGTCTGATGATCTCTAGAGTGTCAGGGCTAGCAAGGGATGTGAAGTGTTTTGTTTAAACAATTTCAGAGTCCTCAAGCTGTATTTTTGCTATGTTACTTCCCCAGAAGCGCTAGGGAATCCCATATGCAACTTTATAAAATAGATCTCATTGCCCTTTACTCTGGGCTTGGCCTTCTTGAGTTACTGACTTGAGATTTTGGATGCTCTTTTTTCTAATCTCTGCAAAATCCATGTTTCTGCATTTTAATTTTTTTTTTTTTAGAGCCAGTGGATTGTAACGTCTTCTATGCTCATTGGAAAAAAACAGCATCACCTAATATTTAGGGAAGCTTGGGGTTTCTGACATTTGCTTTATTGTTGTTTTGGCTGTAGAGTAGAATTTTTTCCTCGTTCCTTTTTGTGAGCTACACAGCAGAAGTTACAGGAATGAGACATGCCTGTATTAAAAGTTGCTGCTGAAATATAGAGAAGCTAAGGAATATGACTGGGGAGCAGCTCCCCATTTCCCATCAGAGGCCTGAATGGGTCTCCAGCAGACCCATGCTGACGAAATTTGTTTTTCCCATCTCAGTGACTGCCTGTTGAAAGAAACATGAGGAGGAACTTCTTTCCTTTGAGGGTGACTGAGCACTGGAGTAGGCTGCCCAAAGAGGTGGTGGAGTCTCTGTCTCTGGAGACATTCAGAACTCACCTGGACACGTTCCTGTGCAACCTCCTTTAGGTGGACCTGCTTTGGCAGGGGGGGTGGACTAGATGATCTCTAGAGGTCCCTTCCAACCCCATATCATCCTGTGATACTGTGAAAAAGAGTAGTCCAAGGATCACCCACCTCAGCTGGAAGACTTCAGGTGCAGAACTACTGGGCTCTGCAGTATGGCTTGAGTCTTGGCTAGAGAGGCTGTTCTGATGGGGACTGACTCCTGTGAAAGGTGTGGAGAAGGTCTCCTCAACCCTCACACAGGTGTTACACCCAAAAAGAAAAGAAAACAGAATGACATTGCTCTGTTGCAAGGAGTCTCTCCTTACGTACAGTCCTTAGTTCCTTGTGAATCACTACTGAAGCTCTTCTCAAACCGATTTCAGGATTGTGGAACTGCTGTACTTTGAAAAGCACAGTTACAGTCATCTTTTTGAAGGTCCTCTATGCTTCTTTATTTTGCAAAGCAAATCGTGGTGCAAGAGAGAATATTGCCTTTATTTGTGTTGGTCTGCGTTCTTAGGTATGGCTGTGGAAATGTGGGTGTTGTGCCAATCAGTATAATAAATACGTCTTCTTTCTTTAAGAAGGCATCAGCTGAAGAGGTACCTGATAACACTGCCCTGTTACAAGATGCAAAGAAAGAAGACAAACAAGGTATTCAAATAAATCACTCCTCCCCATCGCCTCCTACCTCCCCCCCACCCTCCCCTTATGGGTTAAGTTCTGTGTGTTATTAGTAATTCCATATTTTTGCTGACAGAAGCAATGGTATTTCTAATTTCTAAGCTGGCTATGTGTTGCTGTGGATTTAAAAGGAAGACATTGCTTTTGTTGAAGCTGAGGTGACAACAAATATTGGATGTGTTCGCTTTAGATTTAGTTCTATGATATGTCAATGGTATAAAGTGCACCTTCTAAAATAAGTCTAGTCCTAAAACAATTAATTAAAGCTTCTTGTTTTAACAAAGTTGAAATTGTTTTTGTCAGGAATTTTGTAAGAGTAAAGACTAGATCGTGCCAAATGTTGGATTTCTCTTTTTTGTAGGAAATAGCAACACCTCAAAATATGTTTTTATTCCTATTTAAAAAAAAAAAAAAGTACCAATATTTTCTTGCAAAACAAAAGTTTTGGACAAACTGGATTGAAAATACTGAATTCATTTATTTCACTTGAAATCTGTCAGCAGCAAGCTGTGTGAAATTGAAGTGATGTTTTTCTTTTTCCATTCAGCAGCTACTAGGGCTTCCAGAATGAGTGCTGGACCATCACACAGTCATATGCCCTTTATATGCCTGTTATATGCCCTTTCCTCGACCTTTCAGGTTCTTGCTTGCTGTCCCTCAGCTGTGGAAACAAAACAGTTGTGGGTATTTTGTTGCCTTATTTTCAGAGCTGAGAATACGCATTTATTAAGAAAAAAAAAAGGTAGATCTTGACCTCACAAGCTGCCCACATGCTGAGGTTGCATCAGAGCTATGAGTCGAAGTAGTCCACATTCCTGAATCCCCTTCCACACTCAGGTTTGACTGAGTTTGGCAGATTCCCAGCATTCCTGGTTCAAAAATAGGTTGTCAGATTTGATGGGTGTTTGTAAAACATTTTGACAAGTCAGTGTAATCCAAGAAATTCATGTTTTGTTGACAAGGTTTGTTTTGTTGTAAAATTCATAATGGGCAGGAGCAGGACTTGAACCTTGAAGGTTATTGCTTTCATATGTCTGGGGCAGATTTACTTCTTACTTGGGGAATCGTTTTTTCTTCCCTGTGTAGGTGCAAAACTTGTGCTTTGCTCTTTGTAGCTGAAATGTTATATCAGATGGGAAGCTGCTTTGGTACATGCAGTCCTTCAGGGCTGAAGATTTGCTATATTTATGACACAGATTCCTACCTTTTCAGCCAAAGAACAAATGCTCTTGTTCTACCATTTATTGTTATTCTGACAGATGAGACAGCAGATTGCTCTCCTGACTGAGGACATCTCCCCAGAAGTCAAGAACCTGTAGTTCAGGACTGTAGAAGCAAATTTGCCTGCATTTTTCAAAACTATACAAATAAATTGGCTCCACTCTGTCAGGTTACAATATAGTTAAATGTGGAAGATAATGTAAATATAGCTGGATCACTAGAATCAGACTTTTCCCCCCTGTTTTATTTGATAAAGGCAGATGGAGATGAAAAACCTCATTCCAAGTGGTCATTTGTAATACTGTGGCTTACAGTACATTAAAAAAGGCCACAATGCATTAAGAATGCCTTAAGAAACTCATTAATAAAGGATGCGTTGGCATCAGTGGAAGAGGGGAATCGAACACAAAGGTTGAGATTTCCTAAATTTTAACCCTGACGGTGTCAGTGCCGTATGATGCTCCCTGGGGGAGGCTGGGGAGGGTGCAGTGGTCAGAAGCAGCCAGTCTCTCAGACATCCTGGCTTTCCAGGTTTGTATCTTGGGGGGAGATGAGTCCCAGCTCTGCCAGGTGTAGGAGAGAACGCTCCGTCTCTTGAGACAGGAGCCTGTGGATTTAGACACTAACACCACACACATCCTCCCCTTCTCAAAATTTGGGATTATTTGATGTTTTGGGCACAGGCCTTTCTGTTCTTGACTCTTGTCCTCTTAAAAATTGTTACTTTTTGTGTGTTCTTGGGTGTACTGAGGGTATTTGGCTATTTCTGTTTTCTTTTTGAGTATGTTTAGCATTATTAGACGTTCTAACTAATACCAGTTTAGATGCTTCTGTCTCAGAGCTGATACTTGTAGATTTTACCTGCTTATCCTTAAAGTAACTTTCACTGATTTTTGTTTGTTTGTTTATTTTATTCAGCTCTTAAAGGAAGCACTGCTCTCAAAACAATACCAAAGGAATTTCAGCACTTGACTGTGAAAACAGGTAAGAAGAAAAAAATTGGTGTCTTACTTCCATTAGAATTTTTCTCAAATATTTTTTGTATCACAGTAAGCCTAAATTATTGTAATTTGATTATTTTTTTTTAAGATTCTCTTGCTTTCATACTGTTTTATTGCTAAAACTAGCTTTTACCTATAATGACTATTATTTGCAAGATTAATCTTAATTAGTACTTCAGGTTGTCAAAAGGTTTTTCTTGCTTTCTTTCCCTTGCTCTTAGCAGATGTGCATTCTCCATGTGTGGGAAATGTTTTTAATCTAGCATTTTATAAGGAGTCTGAATTTTGTTTTTTTTGTACTACAAACAAGATGTCAGAGCACGAATATTGTACCTCTTGATAAAAGCTCTTCTCAAGTATTAAATAAGTATTCAGTAACTATTCTGAAATGGCCTGTTCCTTTGTGAAAACTGAGTTTTTATACTTTCTGTCAAGGAGCTTAAGGGTCAATAGCCTTTTGGAAACACAGACCTTGTGGCACTTAACAGCACTGAAGTAACCTTTTGATTTGAGGGGCGTTTCTTTGATGAAACCACCCCTGATTTTTCTCTCTGCAGCTCCAACATAAACTCCTTGTTCCTATCATACTGGAAAATGTTATTTCTGGAACAGTGTGTCTCAAAATTGCATAAATGCTCCAGAAACTTCCCATGCGTTCAGTTCAGTTCATCAGACCTCCCTTGCCTTCCTCTCTGTTGATCTCCTTCCTAGAGTGGTAGGAGTGTTTGCAAGCCCTCCCTGGTCCCAATCAAGCTCGAATCTGGACTTGCTTTCATTTCCTTTTGCATAAATGTTTTTACTCATGAAGATATCCTTGATTAAGAAAACTGACCCCACATGTCTGTCACAGCAGTTTTGTCTTATAGCTCGATTTATTCATGGCTGCTCAACAGCTGCATGCCTCATTTCCCAACTCTTTTTTTTTCCTGGCTTCTTCCCAAACACTTGGCAGCTGCCAGATTTCCTATCTTCAGCTCCTATTCTCAAATGATTGCTGCTTCTCCTTCTCACACACACACACACTCTTACACTTCCCTCTCCAGGGAAGAGGAGGGTGGTTGTGAGTTTTTCAGTTCTGTTCTCTTCCCCAACACTGCGCCCCAGGCAGTTTTATTTTCATTTCAGCACTTCAGTCTTTGGTATGGTTAGGAAAAAAAAAACCCAACTGTTGTCACCTGTGCATCTCCTGTGCCACTGTCCTCTTTCCCCCATGTCCTTCATCTCCAAGTCAGGGAGGTCTTCTGGGTGCTGCTGTCCTCCTCTAGCAGTGTGGCTGAGTTTGTACACCAGGGGGGACAATGGCAGAATTTTACCCCATTGTCGTGGCTCCTGTTACTGCAGGGGTTTCACCCTCTCTGCCCTGCCCATTGAGGGCTTGAGCAGCACATTCTCAGGTTGCAGGATACGACTGATGTTAGAATATAAAAACGTTTATCTGTGCGGTGGGCTAGATACAGCCCAGTAATCGAGTGGTTATTTCGGAATTGGTCATCATTCTTGAAAGGTCATTATAATCATTAACCTTCAGGATGAAAACTCCGTTGGGATGAAGCAGGAGGAATTTTACATCCTTCTTCGGTTAGCCATTTGGGCTATTTATGGAAATTCAGGAAAGATGATCCTGCCATGGTTCATTATGGGAAAGTTTTCTTTGCCATCAGGAGGACTAGAAATTTGAAGTCAGTAAAAACTTTATATGCTCAGCATCTCCAAATATCTGGCCAGTTTATTTAGGCTCCTAAGTGCGAGATCATTGTTGGCCTTACCTTGAGTGCTGTGTCCAGTTTTGGGCCCCTTACCACAAAAAAGACATTGATGTGCTGGAGCGAGTCCAGAGAAGGGCAACAAAGCTGGTCAGGGGTCTGGAGAATAAGTCTTATGAGGAGCAGCTGAGGGTACTGGGGTTGTTCAGTCTAGAGAAGAGGAGGCTGAGGGGAGACCTTATTGCTCTTTACAACTACCTGAAAGGAGGGTGTAGAGAGGCAGTGGTCGGTCTCTTCTCCCAAGTCACAGGTGATAGGACAAGAGAAAACGGCCTCAAGTTGCGCCAGGGGAGGTTCAGGTTGGATATTAGGAAAAATTTCTTCACTGAAAGGGTTATCAAGCATTGGAATGGGCTGCCCAAGGAAGTGGTTGAGGCACCATCCCTGGAGATATTCAAAAGAGGAATTGACAAGGTGCTTGGGGATATGGTTTAGTGTTGTTTGGTGGTGTGTAGGTGTGGTGGTGTGGTTTTTTGTCTGTTTGTTTTTTTACGGTTGGACTAGATGATCTTAAAGGTCCCTTCCAACCTAGACGATTCTATGATTCTGTGATTTAAAGGATTAAGGGCCAAATCTGTGAGCATTTAAATTGTTCATTTCTGCCTGGGCCGCCAGCAAGAGGTAATAGAGGAGTCAGTGTGAGTGATTTAAATTGTTGGGGAGTTCTTTGGTTTTTCCTTAGCAGTGTAGCGTACTTGCACCTTTTATGGTTCAGTTTTCCACCTGATAATCAGCCTGTAAAGCAAAGAGGTACCAGCTGAATATAAGCCATCAGGCTACAGCCAAAAGTTACTCAGCCTGCATCGTTAGAAATGTTTACATGAAGTTGTATTGGCAGAGGGGAATGGAGGCAGTTAAACACCCAAAATGGGAACCTTCACACTCTCCTGTGATGTGAATGAATAAATAAGAGTTCATCATCGTATATGATTTTGATTAGTGCAGACCAAGCTGTTCAGTTCATCAGGTTGTACTTCTCCAGGGATTGTACAAACTTTTAAATAATAAATGTAATTAATTTACTGAACAGCTTTAATTTTATATCAGCTTCATATAAGTTAGGCTTACGTATCCACAGCAAGAGAAATAGGGATAGTTCATTAACTGGATAGTTTTCTGTCATCTTGAATGATTATGTGGTGTGTGTGTATAAACCTGCACCTCAAACACGAGGTACAGACAGACTGAGTGTACCAAAATAAGTGCACAATTTATGTGCACGTTATGTGGAAATCCTGTCACAATTATCTGTATGTTGTAATAACAAACTACCTGCTTTATAATATTTTTATATTACACTTTTTTGAAAGGTAAAGCTATGTCTGGGTATTGTGTAATTGTAGCCTTGAATTTCTTGATTTTTCAAAAGCTTAAAAGAAAATTCTAGGTATTAGTATTCTATTGTTATCATTTTTTATCAGTAGTCATTTCGGGATTCTCTCTTCCTTGTGTGCTTTCCTGTTTACCTCAACAAGATGTCCTCGGAGAGTTTGAGTGACAGTTTTGCCTGTCTTTTTTTAGAAGAAAGACTTTATATAAAAGGTATGAACAGAATTATGGTCTCCATAAAAGAAGGAAAATTTGAAGGTTCTTAAACATGGCTTAACTTAGAAAGGATTTATACTTCCCATTTCTAAGTGGCATGTATTTAATAATTGTGCATGTAATTTAATAATCGGCAATTTCAGCATTGGAAAAATTGGGTCATATGGCTGTGGGGAAGCAGTTTCTAAAGTTATATTCTCTGGGAGTTTGACACAGAGAGAGAGAGGAGGATTATCACCACTGCATATTTTAATAATAATTCTCTCTCTCCCCCTTAGTTGCTAGGAGGAGTTTGTTGCACAGAAATCTGGAATGACTGTGAGCAAGTTTGGTGGTGACAATAATCTACTGGAGCTTGGTTTATAAGTGGTGTTTTGTGTTGCTGCCAGCTACATTTGGGTTTATTCCATCCAAAGCACCAACTAGCACTGCATGACCTTTAAAGCAGTTTCCTCTATGAAGAAATCGTGTGTGGCTATACGTGTGCCATATGCTGCTGTTTGTCTTCTGTAAGCCTCCAGCCTCCTATGGAGGGTATAGGCAGTAGTACAATGCAAGCCATTATACAGTCAGTGTTTGCCAGCTGCTACCACAGGTAGCTGTGGCTTGGTGTGTTTTGGAGGTCTGCCCTATTCTCAGGTAGGTGCTGTAGAGTAGCTGGTGGTAAATGTCTGACTTCGGAGTAGGCAAATATATCTAGAGGAAGCTAGAAACTCCAAGAACTGTTTTTTCTTTTTCCCCAACCTACTTGCTTCTCTCGAGTGTTGTACCTTGATCAGCAAAATAATGGGAAAAGTGGGAGGATTCCCTTTGTGTGTGCACTGGGATCATTGATGCCGGTGCAGTACCTTGAGGATGTCTCAGTGGGCTGAATTTGAAAGCAGTCACACAGATACGCTTTCTGAAAATTATCTGATGTTAGTAAGGAAAGTAACAGAAAAGTCACAAAGAGACTATGTAAACCAAGGAACAGCCTTGAGGAATTACCCAGAGAAGGTAAGTCAGCACTGTTCTTTTCCTATCACATAAAACCTGCATGTGGCAGGATATTTGGAATTCATCCAAATAAAAGAAACTGACTTTTACATTGACAGAAATGTGTTTGATCAACACTTAGCCTTTAAAGCTTTTTACCGTCTAATACCTTTCCTTCCCAGCATCAAAGTAGTTTCAACCTGATGTGTTAATTTTTTTTTTAAATGTGGTAGTAAGAAAATGTATGTTTATACTGATTAGTTCAAGTATTTAGGAAGGACATAAACCTTCATGCTTTGGGAAGCCGGGCAATGAATGAATTAGGATTAAGATGCTTTCTGTGGAAAGTTCATGGTATTCCTTATGTTGCTTTGTCACAGCTACATCCAGGAGCACAGGTCAGAGCTGTCAGACCTATTGCTTTTCCTGTGTTCTGGTAACCAAATAAAAAGGTGATGGTCTGGCTACTTGTGGGCTTCTGAATTCTTAGGACATTCAAACAGTACAAAAACAAAAGGGAAGAAGAAGCGAAAATCAGTCCCCATTGCTCATGTGAGATGAGCACACTCTCACATCCACATTTGCAGCAATCACATTTTCAATGAACACTGGTCCTTCAGCTAAATGTGTTTATTTAAAATGTGGTGGTTTGGTGAATCTTTTTTCTTTTCTGTTTCAGCTGCTCAGGAATCTAATGCACTTAAAGCCAGACCACGATCCAGGTACTGCTTTCATTTCTATTTCAGAAGTTCCTCTGGTGTTAGACGCAAGGTGCAAGAACCCCTGTTGCATTTCTGATTTTTTTTTTTTAATTGGTATTGTGCTGGAAGTCCAGCTCAGATAAAAGACAGATTCACTAGGAGAGATCTCTAAGCTATAGACCCTACAAAAGTACTGCCTACAGCCCTGCGGTCTCCGGTCGTAAGGCACTGGGACTTTTTGCCTTTCTGTCCAGCCCTGCAGCCTCATCGGGGTGGTGACTTCCTCCAGCCCTGCCCCAGAGGTGTTGTGGTGGGACAGCAGGGACCACCCCGCTTGCAGGAGAACATTCTCAGAGATTTTGTGCTGTTGAAACCTGCACAGGGGTTGCATATGGAGGGAGACGCTGCACGCTCCTGCAGAAACAGCAATTGTAGCTCAGCTCTCGGGTGTGGGTGAGTGAATCCTTTCCTTGGTGTGCCTGTACTTAACTATAGCTGGTTGGTGTGTGATGGAAGGACTTACAGACTTACGTCATTGTGTGCTAGAAGTGACACCTGCTGAATTTGGTTGTTTGAAAAAAAAAAAAGGGAAACCCATGCCAGAAAATATAGACTATAAATGGATTTCATGTTGAGTTTGGCTGTTCACCATTCTGGTGTATAGCCATCTCGTGTATTCACCTTCAAACTTTTTTTTTTTGGGTGCTAGTTAGAGGGCTTCATTCCTTTTTCTTAGGTAATGAGAGTATAATCAGAAGGTCCCTCCTTACAAACTTGTCAAAGCCTGGTAATGAGAGAGGATCGGCTATAAGCTTGATGAATGAAGACTGAAATCCTCTGTTCTTAGGACCTACGTCCAGGAAGGCTGAACTGGCTTGTGTGCTGTTTTTCTGCTGCTAGCCAAAGCTTTTTAGTTTTAATACTGTTTTAAATTTTCTTGCTGTAGTGCTGAATCATAAATCGCTAATATGCAAAAGATGTGTGAAAAGTATTTTATGCAAAAATGCATAAAATAGCAAATGCTTAAACAAGTTTGAAAAAAGTCTCTGGAATAGGACTACTCTGTCACGTCTGACCGTCTCACATCTGGCTGTGTGTTGCTGCTTTAGTGCAGAACTTGAGACTAAAGATTCCTGAGCACATCCTTGAACTCGGTCCCTCTGCTGTGCTTGTCCTGCATAGCCTTGAGGGCTCTATAACCTTGAGAGTCTCTGTCTTCAGGTGGGACTGACCACCAGAGCCTGCATTTCGAGTCCATTACAGCTCTCAGCTCTGGAGCCTGGCTTTCTAGCCTAAGGTGTGCAGATTCTGAGGACATTCACATGATGACTCCTACCTGACATTTAGGTGCCAGGTCTCCCTGCTGCATCGCAGGGCTCTGTGTTGCTACTGCTGGGGCAGGCATATTTCTGCCTGGTAGCTGCTATCTTACTCGATCTTTTAAAAAAAAGTTCAAAATCTCAAACTGTTAGGTTGAGCAATTTCAATGCAAGAAAAATATACGCCGCATAACATGGAAAGTGAAATTATAAAACCTTAAGATCCTGGTTCAAAGCTTTCCCATTTATTTCAGGGTTGTTGCGTTAGGTCGGCTATGGTAAGGTTATGGAATTGAAAACTCTACCCAGTCAAAAAAATCAGCATCAACAGAGGTTTTAGTGTCCCATGTAAATTTTGAAGCAATTGTGGCTTTCACTCCTGTATTTATTTTAGTTTACATCAGAAACATAGGATCAGCATTGCCAAATGTCTGTCCTGCCAAAGAGCTGTTTTCTAACAACAGCCTGTTTGGCAAAAAAACGACCCGTTTCCCATTAGTGGGAGATATTTCTGTTCTACTCGAATGTGTTTTTGGTCTTGCCTGTCATGCGTAATGTGTTACAGTAAGTGTAACATCTCACATTGTCAGTGCTCATTTTGAACAAAGCTCTCGGTCTCGCAGAAAAACTGGTAACTACAACAGCTGAAAAATATTGGACACTATTCAACAAAATCAAATTTTTGAGCAAATGCCCTGCATTGGGATTTATGGGTTGTGGACGGGCCCAGAAAGATGTACTGAGACATGTATTTGACCACTGTTGGTCACTTTGGAGCCATTCAGTTTTTCTGGATTTTGTGAAATTTGGTGACAGTTTACTATGAAAAAAGTTAGAATATTTTAAATTACTAAACGTGTACTTGCAAGAGGTAGGTTGAAGCTGTGCCTGTATAGACACTACCCTCGCAGTTGGGAAAGCAACAGGAACTGTAAGGGGATTTTTTACTTGGGTTTATTCAAAATAGTTGCTTCATTTATCCTGTTGACTGTTAAAGTTATGAAAGAAGGCCTGAAGCTGTGATAAAAGCCTTAAAAAATGTTAGCACGACCTGTTCCTTTCCCCCGGTGTGTTAAGTCCCTCTGTTGCCAAATAAATTTGTTTTGTTATAAGGGGGAACTTTTAGTCATTAGGGCAAGGAATTTCCACCATGAACCCCAGTTCTGGTCAATGTATTTTCAGGTACTATTCACTGTAGTTGTTTAAAATGAATTTCTGAAATATTTCCTCCGTTCTCCCCCCGTCTTCTTCCTTAGGTCTTACTCTAGCACATCGATAGAAGATGCTATGAAAAAGGGAGAAGAGCCCCCTACGCCACCTCCAAGGCCACAGAAATCACATTCCAGAGCTTCCTCTTTGGATCTGAACAAAATATTTCAGCAAAACACACAAGGTGAAGTTTGCTTTCTTTCCCTCTTTTGAGACCATTTAGGTTGGCTGCATACTTGGCAACTTGATCTGTTTGCACAAATGCTTGACAGTATGTGTGTACGCTCGCCTTTGCTATAGACAGCAATACACTACAGAACAGAAGAACTTGCACTTTCTTGCATTACTTCGGCACTGAGGGGAAAATATCACTATTGCTGTAATTAAGGTGATTATAATGTTTTCTGGCATGATAATGGGAAGCTTAACATATGGTAGTCTGTCATCACTGACTGTTTATAACTTAGGCAGTTCTCATCAGTGACTGCAATATATTTGGTTTTTATTACTATTTATTTTTTTGTAGTTCAGAAGCAGGAAGAAAAGCCTTAATGTTTAAACTGGGAGAAAGTAAAATTTCTCGTGTGCAAACATTTTTGATGTTAAAGTCTTCCATATGCGTGGGGGCAATTAGAAACCATTCTTTGAGTAAAGAGAAAGGGTAATTTCATTCGACAGGGGTGCATGTGGAGGGGGAGAGAAAGAAAACGTAGAACAGTGGCTAAAGTGAACGGAAAGAAAACGGCTCTCCAGCGCCGTAGTGTTTGAGCATTCCTTTTGCCTGGCAGAGTGAGAGGTGGAAAGCAGAGCTGTTTGCTCAGGGCAGCGGTCACCCAGCATCGCTGTGCTTCAGCAGCGTCCTTGAACCAGAGCAGAGCACACCAATCATCCCACTCAAGGACTAGGTTAAACATGGTCATGTTTATGCTTCACGAGAAAGCCAAGGTTTGACTGTGTCAAGGAATGTTTTAACTGGGCTCTCTCATGTGGCTGTTGGAGTAGAAAAGAAAGAGTTTCACCTCTTGCTGTATGGGACTTTGGTTTGGGGTTTTTTGTGCGAACACCAGACAGAATTCAAGAGTTCTGCTATGTGTGCTGAACCCTGAAACTCATGAGGAATAAACGTATTTTTTTTAGTGCCTTACACAGAGAAGCCATTCCTGATCTTTGACTGTGGTTCCTGTTTAGGGATCTGTTGCCTCAAATTTTGATTTCATTATACATCAAAATAAACCCCCAAACAGAGCCAAGTACACATTTTCTAAGACAGCAAATCCTCTCAGAATCCAGATAAAAAAGTATTACTGGAAGGAAATAAACTTGGATTTAAGTTTCTCTTGGAACACAAATGAAAGGAGAATGTAAATTCTCAAAGAAGTCATTCTGTGAATGAAAAATAACATCTTGCTTTTGGAATGGATCATTTTGAAAGTCACCATTACTTTTGAAGTAACATAATGATTTCTTCTGGGCAACTTAACAAACTGATAGCTACAGCAAATACAGGAAAGGATAACTTGCCCTATCAATACTTTTCAGAGGGTTTCCTCACTGGAAATGGGGCAACTAAGTAAGGTGAGACAGTTGATTGCTTGCAAAAAAAGAGAGTGCTTTGGACATCCTAAAACTGTTCATCATATTCAGTTCAAATTTATGGCTATTAATAGTTGGAAGGAAAATTGGCTCTAGGTTGACAAAACCTGAAGTATAGTGTGCTACCAGATTGCAGAAATGTGGAAGGTCGCCCAGAGGCTCAGCTTCTTCCTGTACTTGCAGGGTGTTGGATTGTAAGTTTTTGTTGTCTTGAATGTCCCTTGGTGGCAATGCTAAATATTTGTGGTGGTCATCTTTCTCCAATGGAGCTGTTCTATTTTCTGTCAAAAATGTAAATACTCACTGTGAAAGAATAAGGAGGATTTTGTAGTCTTGGAGGATTTAAGGAAGAATGTGTAAACAATTTGTAGCCCAGCCCACCTTGAAGATGGCTTCCAGTTCAAATAAATCTGCATCATCAGATGGAAGGGATTAAATCAACCCATCCCAGTGCACCCAAATACCATGGTGCATTTACCTTGCTCTGTTTCGAAGTAAAATGTCTGCATTGGAAGTCGTATTTTCAATTCTTCGCCCCATGAAGAGACACATGCATGCTCTTTCCTATCATTAAGCCCTGAATAGTCATCATTCTGCAACATCCTATTGATAATGTGGTTTTATACAGCTGCTTTCTTTGTTTCCACGTCTCTTGTTTTGATCACCTCACTTTTTTTCATCCTTTTCCCTACGGGTTGGTAGAAACTTCAGTCTCATCATTTTTGGATACCCCTTTTCGTCTAGAGACAGTTCTTCGTCAGGGAGAGGTCGTTGTTTCAGAGCCAAACTCTTCACTGAGGTGCACTTTGCTCTTTTTAGAAAGGTGGTTTGTAGGAGAGCAGAGAGGATTGAGCACCCTCGCCTTAAGCCAAAGAGCCTCTCTGAAAAGGAAGTCTGTGTGTGTGTGTGTGTTTGTGTGAAGTAAATTGCACACAGTTGTATAATAACAAGCTGTATTCCTATTTCTGCTGACAGTCTAAAAATGCAGTTAGAATAGTTTCCATCTGCCATCAGAAGATACAGTTACAGATTTACAATACAGATGACGTAGTGGCAATGGGCTATTTAGGTTTCTTGGCTATTGGGATAATACAGCCTGGCATAAATATTGAACCCGATATGTTTCTATCCACAAGTTACTTGATTGCTTTCTGACCTAATGTACTCTCGACTGAATTTTTATTTTACGTTTTCTCCCTGCCTTCCTTCCTTCCTAGGTTTTCAAAAATAGTCTCATCATTGTAGCTGAGCCACAAAAATTAGCTGGAATAACCATCCCTTCTCACACCACTGGATTTACCTAGTGTCAGTAGAGAAAATCAGGCTCTAAAATTGGCAATTTTAATAGCTTTCAGGGTGTATTTTATTTCATTAGAATAATCCCATTTTAGCACATTAGTTTTTGTCCTACTAGTTCTTCAGAAATAAACCTGGTTTTGTGAGTTTGGTGGATAATCTGCTCCCACACCAGCAAAGGGGTGCTCAATAGTATTGAGTTCTGTTTTCAGTTCTTCGTTGGTCATGTTGATCCATAGGTATCACTTCTTTAATTGTAAAGCCATCAGTGGTTTGGAGCATTTTTTTTTTGGTTTGTTTTTTAAAGTGCAGAAAAAGACAAATCTCTTTTATTTATGTAAATTCAGCCAAAGGCTTGTTGTGGACACTGGTTTGTTGGGGGCTGTGCTTGTGTGTTTTTCATTTACTGCTGCTATATTATGTTTGCCACTCATCTTATGATGCCCCTCTCCTGGTAAGTACACACGGATGACGTTTATCCCTGTTGACTAGGAAGTCCAGCCATGCACTAACCATGGAAACTGTGCTTTAAAGTTGTTGAATTGGGACATGACTGCACTTGAAGGAGGCACCTTCATTCATACTCCATAGCTTCACTCCTCTGGGACACTGTGATTGGGATTACCCAGGAAAAACATACAAACCTAAGAGAACTTATTGAAAGGCCCCACCTTCTTCAGATCTACCATAATTAAGGAACTGCTCTAGACAGGCATTTTAATAATATAATATACACAAGAGGATTATAGCTCTATTTATATCTTTCTGTGTGTATATGTAGATGTATTTTTAAAAAAAAACAACACCACCACCTTTTATTTTTGTTCATTGAGGCCATGATTTGAGATGACTCTAGTTTTGGGGGGCACCGGAGATGTGGCAAGCTATAGGGATGTATTTTGTCGTGTACTGACCTATTTTTCTCAGCTGTGACCCCAAGAATATGTCATGGTTGGGGAAACATGTATGGTGGCCTTAATTATTGCTAAGCAAACCTCAGGAAGTTCAACTTTGGAGTTATTAAATAGCGGCATCAGTGAAGCATCATGCCTGTTGCCGGAACTGTTTTTCTTCTAAAACTGTCATAGATGCCCCTGGTTTTTGCTTAGCTTTGAAGGATGCGTGTTTTCTCAAGCCTTGCACAAACAAGATGCTAGAGTGAAAGTTTCATTGCTTTGATGCAGAGTATTTTCAAAACCTCACTAATCCCAGAAGAGTTTTCCCCACAATATCAGTATACAGGGCTGCTAGTGAATTTAACTAAAAAAAAAGATTGCATACCAGGTCAATCTGTGAGTCCATATGTGAATTTCTGTTAAGAGATGTTAAGAGACAGAAATATCTTTTTTTTTTTTTCTTTTAAATCATGTAGTTTTTGTGTTGGCATCTGAGAAAAATTTAGTACTGCTAGATTCTCAGTTTATTTCTTTTTGTTGAATATATAATCTCTGGCATTTGGCCTGTGTACATATTAAGAAAATACTTGGCTGGGTTTTATGCATTCCTGGAAAGACAACAGCAGGTCTTAAATACAAACAAAAATGTCAGTTTAAATGCATACATGACCTGGTTTACGTCTTCATTTCTTCTCTAGCCCACTGTCTAGCCAGAGACAAGACAAGAGCTCCCAGATTAAGATCTGGGAGCAGGTGGTCGGCAGAGCTTTCCTGTGCTGTTCACAAAGACCATTTCCAGAATTAGCTGTTCTTTTGGACTCCTCGTGCTCTCTTCTGTCTGTCCCATGATCTGGGCAAGAGAACAGGTATTGAGGAGGCCAAAGTTGCTGCAGCTTGGAGCCCAGTGGTCCTGCAGCAAGACCCCCAGACACCTTTTACCCTCGACGGCAGCAGTAGGCAAGGGTCCACCTTGGGATAACTCTGGGAATGGGGCAAGTTTCAGCTTAAGTATTAAAATCCAAAAATGCACCCACTGTCTTCTGGCCTTTTGCTTGGTTATGTTTTCTGCCTCTGACAACTAATAAAGAATTTACTTCTGGGGAATTATAGGTAATGACAGCAGTCTGGGTCTTGTTAGACTGATACAGATGCCTCTGAAATACATTTTCCATTTAGTTTCTTTTCTGAATTGCATAACTTCTTTTAATTAAAAGTTCTGAAGAACAAAGGATACTTGTTTGGAAAAGAGAATTTGCTTTGATGAAACAACATAATTGTCATAAACAGTGTAGTTTCATGCTGATGTGGAAGAAAGATTGAATGTCTCTATGTAATTCATCAAAACAGCCATATAACTATTTACAATTGAATTTTTGACTGAAGGTTTTCAGCACTCGTTTGCTTTTGAAACTTGCCTCCTGCTGTGGCTGTCCCTGTGGTGAAGAACGCGTGGAATGTGGGCACTGTTTCTTGTGTGGGTTTGCAAGGAAATACTTACTGTAACCTGCATTCACTCCTTTGGGGTTGCTGGTTTTTGCCAGCAATGTGGGGCTAGTGTTTTTTAGTATTCTTCTCTCTTGTAAAATGCAAGGTGTTAAGTACTACACTCGGTAAGAGGGAAACACACTAGAATTTTATTTTAAGTGCAGTGTTTTCTGTTATGGATGATGTTTTCCTAACTACAGTCAGATCTGTACCCTCCACTTATCTCTGCTGGGCTAGTGGTGGCTGCCAAAGAAGAGAATGTCCCCTCTGCACGCAGTGTACTGTTCATAGAAAAAGAACAGGGGAACAGGTTTATTGGTGTAGATCAGCGTTCCCATAACTGATATAAATGTGTCCCCGCATCACTTCTGTATTCTTCTATATATACATTTCCCACGCAGTTTCAAGTGGTGCTTCTGTCATAAGACTCAATCTGTGCAAACTTCTTGTCTGTACCCTTTCATTTTCGGTAGTGCTAAAAGAAGGCTGGTATTCAGCATCACAGCTTAATCCTCTTTTTCATACCTTTGAAGAGAAAGGATCTTCGTTACTTCCTTTACTTCATCAAACCTTCATTACTTCACCCAATTAGCACAACTTTTACCTGAATGTACAGGCTTGGTGGGTTTTATTTGGGGAGATTTCTGAATAGTAAGTGTGTGTTGAAATGTCTTTGGTTTATCGTATTTGCCCAACCACAGCCAAATTTTAGGCATTTCTGAATGTTTTCAGTCCATGTGTCAAATAAAACAGTTCTGTAATTGTGTAGAAAAGAAGATTTTGAGAATTAAAATGATTGTTGCACCATTGTCATATGCATTTTGATACAAACTAGTCCAAATAGTTCCTGTAGTACTGTTTCCAGCTGTTTTCAGCAATCTGTTCTCAACTACATCATATTTTTAGCTTAGTGAGCCAAATGCAGATGACTTTCCCTTTGGGCACATGGAACTGGGGACTAAAAAACCTGCCAAACTTGACCTAGATAAGTATGATTACTGCATTATCTTCTGTATTCTTTTGTGCTTAATTGTATTTGCTAGAAAATATCTGTATCTATTGAAGTTAGCTGTCTGTAAGTCTTAGTTACTGAAGGCAAGCTATTAAGGTGTTTTGCAGGGGTTTACATTGTTTGTGGGACCGTAAATACAGATTTCTCAACTAAATTTTTGGTTCAAAGCTGAAGTGACAAGGGGAACCTAGAACAGTAATTCCCTTTTTTATGCTGAATTTAGAACACAGTGAATTTGATTAAGTAATTAATTTTCAGGACCAATTCCTCTCATTGCTCTTGTATTAGTCTCAATTTAGTAAAATCCAGCAACTTTCTTGGGTAATAGGGCTGGATTTTTCTCATGCTGTAGTACTATGCTGTCTTGCATGTTACTGTGTTGTGTTTATTAATCAGACCAAAACATTGAATTAGGAAGGTGACAATTCCGAAAGACCATATTTTAGGTGACTGATAATGCCAAATACCATCAGCAAAATACACCATTTCGTTGAATATTGTTTGCACAGTATACAAGAGCTCTAATGTTGCCACCTTCATCGAGTTGAGAGTGCAGAGTCAAGTTAACATCTTTGGGTGTAAAAACAATTACAGTTTAAATTAAAAGTATCTTTTACACATAAACCAAAGAAGACACAAAATTGAGCTATTATTCATACTGTTCTCTGGCACTGTATCACTGCAATGAAAATACTGTAAAATGCTTTCTTAACATAAATGTGGTGAAACCATTTTGTTGAAGCAGAGGAGAGATTTTTCTTCTTTTGGGACTCAGCTTCTGATCTGTTGCTAGAGCTGCTGCGTCCTTCTAGTCCTGTTCCCCTTCAGAATATATGTGATCACTGAACTGAGCTTATTCTGAATAAAATATGAATGTCTTCACTCTGATTTGAATGGAAGAATTTTATGCCTCTCAGCCTTTTAGATTTTTTTTTTTAATGAAGGATTTATATGTTTACAGCTATGTAACTTACTTCTTTGCCCAACTGGACGAGGACATAATTAACATTGAATGGGCTGGAGAAAATGGTGTGGACTTAAATGGACTAATGGTTATTACATGATAGGAATCTGATGGGGTAACTTCTTTCTGCATTTTTAGATGTTTAAATTTTTATGTCTGCCTCTAAGGGCTGAGTTAGAGAGTACTTGTGTACAAAATGGGGTAAATCTTACCAGCCTTTCAAGTGTAACTGTTTCTTGACAATTTGTGTAAATGGAACTTCTATTAGTAAGAATTATTGAAACAGATCCTTGGATAAATAGGTATTTCACAACCACCTTACTAGAATCCTTCATTAAATTTACATTCCTGGCTACAGCTTTATTTTTTTTTTCTTTTGCAGACATAATAATGACAATTAATAAATCAGATCTCTTGGAAAACAGTTATTTCACAATCGCCTTACTAATGCTGTTGTCAGGAATGTAAATAAAGAAGGCGTGCAGAGAATAGTGTCAGTATTATGGGTTATCCAAGTACCAATTTCAGTGAACAAGAAGGGAAGTTTTGTAAGACAGAGGTAACTAGAAACCAGCTTATACACAGAACTTTTCTGTGGTCTGCCTTTGGCAGCAGAAGCAGGAAAAGTATCTCAAAAGAATCTCTCCAAAAAAACATCAGAGTGGAAGGGTGAAAATGCCAACTTTCCAAACTACCTAAGGCACCGAAGCCTCAGGTAGTTCAGGGAACTGAAGAATAATTCATTCTATCAGCTTATCTTTTTCAAACTGTTTTCAGTATTGCAAATTCTTTGCTTCCTGATAAGATTAATTGGTTTGTCTTGTGTTAAACCTGATCTGGGAGCCCAGCACTCTGAAGCAGCGTAAACTCACGTAAGTCTGCCCTGCAACCAGCCTCTCCCTTCATCCAGCAGTGGGGCTCCTGCTGCGGGCTGGCCCGTAACGTCCACTTGAAAAATACTGAACATATCTTCTCAGACTCTGCTGAGGAACCCTATCAGAGTTTTTTCACATTTTAAATGCTTGGAAGGTCCTCACGCAGTTGCAGAAGGCAGGGTGCTGGTGGTGGTGAAGCGGAACAGAAGCAAGAACTTGGAGTGAGGCCATCTAGGTCCAGGACAGGCTGGATATAGGCTGGGTTTGGTTAGGACTGCACCCTCTGTGTTATTGGAAAAAAAAACAGGACCCTTTCTCCCTTTGGGAATGGTGACCAAAATACTTGGAGCAGCCAAGCTCTGGGTGCCCTCTTGGTCATGGGATGAAAAGTGTGTAGGGTTTTGACATGAGATGAGATCAGCCTCCTTTGTCACGGTGCCTAGAAAAGTACAAAATGGCCCTTGACCCAGGAAGACCACCCTTCCTTCAGGACAATACTTATGTACATACTCAATTCAGATGAGAAAAAGGAGTACGATTTTTTTCAGCCAAAGCTTTAACGTGTCTGAGGTGATACCCAGGGTAAGGTGATAGACATGTAAAACCAAGAAGGAAGACAGCTACAAAGAATGGAAATGAAATAAATACCTGACACGGAAATGTTTCAGGAAGTTTAGTTTTATATGCTGCTGTTCAAGTATTAATTAATTTTAAAAAAATAGCATGCATCCAGCAGCTCAGTGTATTATGGCAGTTTCCTTCAGTGCTAAGAAACAAGAGGACAAGTGAATGTCATGGGGTGGGAGAGGTGCTGCACGTTGCTCTTACAGGTTACTCTGAAGAACCCCAAGGGGCCAAGTTTGTTCCACCCTAATTTTGGCATCTTGCGCTGCTGCTGTGCCTGGTGGGGTAAAGACCAACTTCCCATTGGTTTCACCAGACTATGATAATTTTATGTTTTCCCTTGGTCTCCTCTTCCTAGGTCAAATATGTAACAAGTAAAGGAGCTACTTGGATGGTCACCATGGTTGGTATTTCTCACTACCATGGGTAACGAAAGTGTTGAGGGTTTTTGTTGTCTGCTAGGGAAGCTGGAGGCAGAATGGCATGGCCTGTTCTCAGAGTGTAGCATTACAGCCTGGTGTTTGTTTTAAAATATTAATCTAGCTTCAGTTTGGAAAACCTGTTTCTTTATCTTGTGTGGTGTCCTGTTAGAGCTATCAGACCTTCATGATTGCCAAACTAGGGCAGAAAAAATGGTCCTGGAAGCTTTCCACGCAGATAATCCGCCTTAAAGTATGAACATGCTAAGTAGAGAGCCATGATTTTGGGACTGAAAGCCTTATCGCTATCTTTGTGGGAGTAACTAGTGCGTGAAAATGCTATCATTTACAGGAATACATGTGATATGGACACTGGATATGCTTAAATCTATTTTACTGGTACTTGTATGGCCTTTCCACAGTGCTGTCGTTGAGATTTGCTTTACGTGAGACTCACCCTGGTGTGGCCACCAAGCCACTTGGAAACAAGGCAGCCTGTGCGAGTCCCATCCTGCGCCCCCCAGCTCCCTCTGCTTTTACGCAGAGTGCGAAGACTTATTTTTCAAAGACCAAGGGTGTTTGACTTATCCAAGCTCTGGGGTGTACACCTGGAAATAGGACATTTTTCTGCATACCCCTCTGTCCCAGGGTCCTTGGTTTCGTTTTGGAAACAAACCTCCTTTCATTCTGGAAACAGACTCTGTATTCGAGTTCGCTTTCAGAGCTAACAAAGTGATTCCATCGCTAACAGCAAGAGCTGATCTGTGTGAGGCAGTCTCCCAGGAAGGCAGGCATTCCAGAATAGCTTAATATTACAAGTCACCTGCTGATATACATAAAAAAACTATGAGTATCTCTTAATATTGCCATCTCCTAGGATAGTGACACTAGAGAAAGCTGCAACATCTGTCGTTAAATTTCTTTTCATTGCCCTGTGGAGAAAAAAAGTGAGGGTTTTTTATAAGTTGCAGTGAGTCCTCAAAAGTCAACTAACTTTTGTCTAGCAATTGTGCTCACGTAAGCATGATTTCTTTCTAACAACAGGCCGAAGATGTTCTGCAGCAGCAGGAATTTTATGAATATTTCATGAGTAGCTTAAGTTAGAATTTGCAGGATTAAAAAGAGGAAACTGGGTCAAATGCACATGGTGTAAGCATCTAACTTCTTTAATGCTAAATTAATGTATGTTGCATTTTGAAAGCTGAAGAAGGATTTTTGAGGGTGGTGTTTTTTGATTTTTTTATTTTTTAATTTGATGATCTTACAGAAAAATTAATTTTCCCTTTGGAATTATGTGGGCCAAATCCCAGGTAACGTGGGGTTTCACAGTCTGTGTAACCACTTCAAGAGGTGCTTTTGCAGCAAGCCCAGTACCTTTCTGTGTAAAGACTACACTGCTGCTTTTCTGGGCGTATCGCTGGGTTTGAAGGATGGGGAACCGAGGACAATAAGTCCTGTATCCTCTAGACCTGAAGTTATGGCTGATTCTCAATGGAAGCAGCTTTTGCAGTAAAGCTTTTGAGGTCCTGCTGAAGCAGTGCTAATCACTGGTGGTGGTGAATGAGTAAAGTGCACAGAGGTGTTTTCCATGGAGCATGGCAGCACAGCTCCCACAAGGTTTCCTGAAGATAAATGTACTGTGTTGAGCATGCGTACTTGTCCACTAGTACAGCGTGTAGCTGATGGACCTACAGAGTGCTGGTGTTTGAGTTAGATGATGTTTTCAAGTACTGTTATTAGCTGTAATTGCCAAAGCCACTGCCAGTGCTCAGATAAATAAAATAGTAACATGAAGTTGGGACTGAAGGAAAGGAAGGTTTCGTATTCCACTGTTCTTTTCTAAAGATTAGTTGCTCAAAAGAAATGGAGAATGTAGTGACAACATCATGCTGGCATTTCAGAGGCCTGATGAACAGAACTAATTAAACACAAAAGATCCTAATGACCATGTTTTTTCAAAACTCTCTTACACCTTACACTAAAACACAAAGGTGTTTTAGTGGCTCCCTTCCTTAACCTAAGTTGGGTTTTAATTGTGCTGCCTCTTTCCTTGGCATTTTGTGCAGTGATATTAGGCTTCATTTTAATTCAAGAGATGATGATACAGAAGATGTAAAAATACCCCAATGTATTATAAGCCTCTCTGGAGCTGTATATAGTCAATATGACTGTTCTCAATGTTTTTGTAGAATCATAGAATAGTTTTGGTTGGAAGGGACCTTTAAAGGTCATCTTGTCCAACCCCTCCTCTGCAATGAGCAGGGACAACCTCAACTAGCTCAGAGCCCCATCCAACCTGTCCTTGAATGTTTCCAGGGATGGGGTGTCTACCACCCCTCTGGGCAACCTGGGCCAGTGTTTCATCACCCTCAGTGTAAAAAAATTCTTCTTTCTATCCAGTCTAAATCTACCTTCTTTTAGTTTAAAACCATTACCCCTTGTCCTATTGCATTCACCCACGTTTTTACTCTCGTGTCACTGTTGTCCTTAATGGTTAATATCTTTTATCTTTGTATTTTCAATGATGTAGACATTTCTAGGCTTGGTGTATAAAATATGTAAATGGCTAAGCTGTAACAGGGCTTGTAATGGTCTTTGTGGCTTTTTAAAATATGCATGGAAATAAAAAGTGTATAAAAGTAATTGCTTGGTTAGCATTATTGTGGTAAAAGGCATTTCCAAGCTGAATGTTGTTGGGGTTTTTTGCTATACAAATAACCACCAGTGCAAGATGGACTGTCTGTTACCTTTGTCAATGCAAGTGCTGAGCACTCAGTGTGACAAGAGTTTGGGGAGGTTAACCCACCTAACGACTCCTGCCGGTCCTGGTTGGTGTCACTATGCTAGCCTAGTCCTCCTCTCTGCAGCTACCTTTGGAAGCCATCATCTGTCCTGTAGTTCTGTCCCATGATGGGTGTGGTGGTGCAGCCCCCTCGTCTCTTAGGCCACTCAGTGCTTGGTGTGATTTCCACCCCCACCTGGGCCACATAGCAACCTAAAGTAAGTTAGACAAGAATTGGGAAGGGTAATGGACCAGAATGTTATGGCAACTCCTTAACGCACCTGGCTCCCATGTCCCCTGTTGCCTGGGAACAGTATTGATAATGGATTACCCCCTGGCCGTACCTGGGTTGTGGCCTAAAGAGTCGGGGGTGATAGCAGAACTTCATGATCTAGCAAGTTCTAGGCCCGCCCAACTGGTGAAAAGTACCAGAATATCCCATTGTCTGAGTTGGGCCTCGGACCCTCTAAGTAGTGACTCTAGCGAGACTCTTTGAGCTCTCCTGGATTGCAGTGGGCAGTGACCAGCATCTCCCCTGAGTTGGGCAAACACTTCAAGGGTAAAATGCCTTGTATTTACTCGAGAAGAGGGTAATTTTAACCATAGGCCAGCCTCTTTTCCATCCACCTCTCTATTTACATGTTTGAGTATACACATTCACTTTTGCGAGCGTGAGTGTCTATATATTTTACTGGATCCAGGTATTTCTGTCTGTGTGTGTATTGGCTCACTGGAGTTGCCCGCTGCAAAGGGACCTTGGTCCTACCAGTTAAAGTCTCCGGCAGTGTGTGTGCAGCTCATTGAATGGTGTGTCTTTGTATGTTTTATGTTTATATTTAGATTTTTTGATTTAGGATACCATGTAGTAAGTTAGCATGAATCTTGTCATTTTTGAATCTGTAATTAGGTTGCTGTTTAATTCTTTTATTCAATCACTTTGTAAATCCTTAAATTGGTTAATGGTTAAGTACTGCTAAAATTCAGCCTCTTGATCTACCTCAAACCATTAATAAATTTTGAACTGCTGCTAAGTCATAACTGTGTCAAATATTCCCATCCGTGACAATAGGGTTTAGGTACTTTAAGGAAACCGAGAAATAGAGTGGCTGGGCCTACCTGATTGTTACCTTTGCTGGCTCAAACTAAGAGCTGACATTGCCTTGTTACAGAGGCCTGAACTGACCATTGGGGTTTGTCTTCCCTTATTTCTCCTCCTCCCTCTGAAGTACCTCTGATGAGTAATAACATGAAAATACAAAAGCTAATGCCAAAGAAACTGATTTCTTTTTGGTTCATTTAGGCTTTTGTCCTATTAATTCCATGACAGATGTTTTCTTTTTAAGGCTACACTCTGCCACGTTGCGTGTTTAATCTGGAGTGAATGCTAATGTCTACACTGGATGCTAAAGCATCACTTTTAAAAAAGGCAGTAATGTTCATGACAAAGAGCAAAGTCCCAAGGACAAGTAGACGCTGTTTCTGGGGTTCTTCAACTAGAGTTGGATTGCTTTAGCTACAGCTCATGTGGCTAACTGGCTTCCATTGCTGCTTTTTATCATAACATTGTGGGTTTTTACAGCAATTAAATCACTGCTCATTCACTACTCATGAAGTTATTTCAAACAGGATTTGCTCAATAAAGATCAAGTTTGGTTTCTGTTATTAAAATGTTGAATACTGCCTCTTCACTAAGAATTATCATGGAAATTAATTCTGGTTTTATTTGGAATTAAATTAATGTTGTTTTTCTTCTTCTTTTCTCACTGTTCAGCTGTGAGATCTGGCTGGCTGCCCCCACCACCACCTGCACTGCCCCCTCGACCTTCTGTGTCTCAGGTATGGCCAAAGGTTTAACATTTTGCTGTGTATTTTTCACTTATTTACGTTACCGTTGCAGTGGTTAGCACGAGTTGGTTTGGACATGGCAGTTGTTCTTGCTTCCAAGTTAATGCAAATCTGCAGTTCGCTCTGCAGTTCTGTACATGTCCTTCTTCCTTGGTCTGTCTAGCCGGTGTGTTGCAATGTCAAATTACAGACTAATTAAATCTCTTTGTACTGGAGCTGACATGCACCCACTAGACAAAACTGTAAATTAAAGGCTAGTAAAGCTAGTCAACTAGTAAGAGTTTGGTGCCTGAAAGGCATGGACTTGATACCTGCTATTTGCTTCTCAAGCTTCAAATGCTCGGAGGGTATCTACTAAGGGAGCTACGGCATGAAAGAGTGTATTTCACCCATGGGTTTGAAAAATAATATTGAAGGGAAGCAGGTGCCCTGTCGGTTATGTTGTTAAGTTTCAAATCATTAGCGGCGCACTTTTGTTTTGCTTTCTGGATGGGTTTTTGTTTGTTTATAGAGCATCGCACAGCCACAGCACAATGCAAATTGACTAAATCATGCATACCTGCATCCAGATACTTCTTCATGTTTTAGGAAATGATGGAGGATCAGTGTATTGCTCTTTTTATGATGTTGGCTCTGCAGCAGTATGCTTCATATATTACTCCTTTAGGTGAGGTGTATAATAGAAAACAATTCACAGGGGTGCCAACAGCCCATTACATGTGAAAACTTGGTGAGGCACTCCCACTGGACCAGGAGCAGTCCTTACTTGAGGTTTGGGTTTACTCTTATGAGTCTGCTGTTGAACATCTCCTGCTGTACAGTGCTTGTGATGGAAATAAAAGGCTTGTTGCTGTCCCCAGCTCCACCAGCAGCTTGTTGCTCTCCCCAAGCACATTTTAGCATCTGAGCACAGCTAGTTTCTACCTTGAGGACAGTGAAGTGTTCTAGCTTCAGCTTGTGTGCTTCCTCCGAGTCATTATGGCATTAGCAATCCTGCTAACACCACACGCTCCTTAGTGGACCCATCACATACCTGCTTTGACCAGTGCTTCCTGGAGAGCAGTGTTTCCCTCTGGCTTTTCCCGATCCCACAGTGTGGCTCCCTGCCTTGTGCCTGCAGAAACTGCTGCCACAACCCATGCCAGCCCCCCTGCTGCTGCTCAGACTTACAATCATAGAATCATTTAGGTTGGAAGAGACCTTAAAGATCATCAAGTCCAACTGTTAACCTAGCACTGCCAAGTTACCACTAAACCGTGTCCCTCAACACTATATCTACACATCTTTTAAATACCTCCAGGGATGGCAACTCAACCACTGCCCTGGGCAGCCTGTTCCAATGCTTGATATCCCTTTCAGTGAAGAAATTTTTCCTAATATCCAATCTAAACCTCCCCCAGTGCAATTTGAGTTGATTTCCTCTCATCCTTGGAAGAAGGGACCAACCTCCACCTTTCTACAACCTCCTTTCAGGTAGTTGTAGAGAGCAATAAGGACTCCCCTCAGCCTTCTTTTCTCCAGATTAAACAACCCGAGTTCTCTCAGCCGCTCCACGTAAGTCTTGTGCTTTAGACCCTTCACCAGCTTCATTGCCCTTCTTTGGATGTCCTCCACCACCTCAATGTTTTTCTTGTAGTGAGGGGCCCAAAACTGAACACAGTATTCATGGTGCGGCCTCACCAGTGCCGAGTATGGGAGGACGATCACTTCCCTACTCCTGCTGGCCATGCTATTCCTGATACAAGCCAGGATGCTGTTGGCTGCGTTGGCCACCTGGGCATACTGCTGGCTCATATTCAGCTGGCTGTCGACCAACGCTCCCAAGTCCTTTTTTCTGGGCGGCTTTCCAAGTTTGTAATGCTGCATGGGGTTGTTTTGACCGAAGTGCAGGACCCAGCACTTGGCCTTGTTGAACATCATACCATTGGCCTTGACCCATTGACCCAGCCTGTCCAGATCCCTCTGTAGGGCCTTCCTAACCTCAAAGAGACTTGCCATGGTGTGCTGGCTCCATGCACTGCAGGCTCTCTCACTGCCATTGGCAAAAAGCAGTAAATGTAACAAATCCAGTTCTTAGGGAAAAACGTGTTGTTTTCAAGCAAGGTTTTGCTAATTGTCAATTTTCTTGTCCTGTCATAGATTTGCATTTCCTTAGCAGGGCAATGAGGAGAATGAAATTTAATTAAATGTCTCCTCAAAATATTCTTGTTCTGATGTCTAGCAAAAATGCACGTAGAAACAGTTCTTGAATACATAATAAACTTCACACTCATCACATTCTGTTTATTTTTTGTCCATGTGGGCCTTTCTGTGATAAAGGTAGCAGACAGTAGGGAAGTATGTGTGGTGGGGTCATAATTCAACGGAGCTGACCCTTACAAATCACATGTAAGCAATAGTAAGCATATGGATTACATTAGTCCAGTGGGGCCCTTAATTTAAAGAGCACGAAGAAGTTGGAAGGAAAGATCTGCTTTCAGAACCGAAGCAGGGTCAAGAACCAAAGAAAAGACGTGATGTTGAAATGACACCTTCAGCTTTTTTTCTGTTTCAGGACTTGCAAAACTCTTCTTAAATTTCCTTTTTTAACTTATTTTTCAACAATGTTATTGAAAATCCTTTCTTTATTGCCTTAACATTTTGCTATATGCCTGCGGTTAAGCACTGTGAATGACAAATGTAGCTTGGAAATGAAGCAAGCCCCATATATTTCAGGTGGCTGTGCACCATGTAAGTATGCTCCTGGTGTGATTATTTTGGCTCAGTTTTGGAAATCAGTTGATGGAGGAGGAGAGGGAAAAAATTTCTTCTGAGGACTACAGTTTTCTATGGATGGCTGAGAAGCAGCCTGGACCAGTTGGCTCTTTAGAGTGAGATTAAAGGGCTTGTAAAGGGTTGTAAAGGCCCGTAAAAGAGAGGTATCGAGGGGTAGGTATTACATTTCAGTGGAGCAGAAGTCCTTCTGTGAGCTTAATCAATAGCAATATAGAAATGTCATCTTGACTTTGGTCCTGGGTTGCTGTTGTTTTTAGTAGAATTTGTTTCAACCTTTAGGAAAACATTATTTTTCCTGTCAGAACCTCCAAGGTAATCAAGCTCAGTAAGTTACTGAGTTCAGTAATTCAGAGTGTGCCAAATGTCTCTAGTCATATCACAAACTTACTGAATTATATCTACATCCAGCTCTGCCTCCATAGTGCTATCAGCTGAATAACGGGGGAGAAGGACTGTATCCCTGGGTGAGTGTAGCACAAGGTAAAACTTAGAGCTCATACCGCTTTGGCCTTGACTCCAGAGCTGAGTGGATGCACAGGTTTATTGTGAGAGGCTCAAGTCTTGGGATTACTGTGAGGACTTGGCCAGTTTATGGGGAAATAGCAGCAGAGTTGGCTTCTCTGCTCTAGGTTGCTGCTACCAGCCCATGCTGTTCCACACCTCTGGTGGGTAGACACCTTTATAGGTGCCGCATCTCTTCTTAGCTCTACAACATGTTTTATGGTTTGTGGATTTACTCTGCATTTCTTTCTTTTTATGGTCTCTAAAAGGCTATGGTAGCTCCATCTTCTCAGGGGTTTTCTCCATTGCCAAAATCACTGTTGTATTGAAGTCCAGGAACTGTACCCAAGTTTTCTTCAGAGCTTTCACCTGATGTTTCTCTGATGCAGTGAAGCTTTCATCGGATACCCCTATGGTGATTGTAAATAAATTTAATAAATAAAGACAGACAAAAGGCAAGTTTCCATAATGTGGATACAGCATTATCTCCAATTTATGATCTTTTAACCCAAATTCCAACTCATATCTCTCTATGCTGCAAGCCATTTTGAATTGATGTTTCCAGTAAAACGCTGTGAAATCCAGTATGAAATGCTTTATTAGAATCCTATTTGTTGCTTTCCTATAAAAAAAAGAAAGTAATTCAAGTTTTGCCTAAATTCTATAAAGGGTGCTTGGAAGGATTTTGTATAGAATCAGGCTTATAGAAAGACTAGAGTTTTGTTTTGGATAATATGTTATTTTGAAGTGTTTTCCTTTTACTACTGTATATACGTCTGTGTGTAACTTCACTGACATCTTCTGTAATCCCTAGTAGCACATCTCACACTTAGCAAATCCACAGTAGCTTGGATTTAAGGATAATTTTATCTAAATCAGTTTCCCTGTTTCTTCAGACCATAAATATTTAGTAAGCTGCAAGCTATTGTACAGCCTTACCTCTCTTGCTCACTTCTCATGATATGCTTTAGTTATGGCTTTTTCACTCTTTTTTTTTTTCTTTTTTGGGGTTTTTAAAATTTTTAAAGTTTTTAGGGGTTTTTGTGTCATCCCCGTTGTCGTCCCCCCACTCCGTGTGATGGTATATAGAACAGATAACCTGTAGCTTGTTGAAATAACATGGTTTTTTCTGGGCTTTTAGAGGACTGGATTTAGTGGCTTGAGTAAGTTTTCCTGATCCTGTTTTCCTAACTTAATGGTAAACTTAAGTCACCAGGGAGAAATGGTGTAAAGGTGGCCTCAAAACTTCTGTGTGCATCTAGAGCTGTACAGAGGAAATTTGTGCAACTTGGAGGCGTTAAGAATCACGATAGGAAGGCAACAGCATATGTAGCTGATATGCAGTTACACAGATTTCTGATGGGAAGGAACTTTGGATGCTCATGAAAAACACTCCATTGGAACCGAACATGTGTATATACATCTCATATAAGCCCCTGTTGTTATTTTTTACTGTTGGCTTTTAAGCCTATGGAAATCATTTACCACAGCTGCTTACTGTGGGAGATTTAGTAACATATTTTTGCTAATAGGAGTTATGGATGAACACTGAAGAACAAATATAACTTTAGGATTTTATCCAACATCAGCTCTCTATCTGCAACATCACCCAATTAGATCAACGTTGCTTTATTTAAATTACTCTATTTCTGTACCTTCCTGTCCAGTAATGAAGGCATATCCATCCTGCCTGTGTTGTATAAGGGGATTTGAAAACAGCAGGACTGGAAGAAAACCCTGTATATCTTGGCTGAAAAAAACTGATGTTCCTAGTCTCTTTTCCCAGAGTCTAAATTTTAAGCCTCTTGGTTTTGTAAATTCACACTATTTTTTGCAGGACTTTTATTTCTGGAGACCCTGGGACCTGGTTTTCCCACTGGTTCCATGATGGCAGTTTTGACGGGCACTGAAAAAATTCTGGGCAAAGGCAAAGTGTTTGAGTAAAGTGGAGGAGGTAGGCAGCTGTTAACATTATCAAATGGAAGTATCCTGAGTACGTTGCAGGTCTGAAGATTAAAATCTCACTGCGTTGTATGAGCTCAGAATTAGACTGCCACTTTAATGGCCATCATTACCATTAGGTGTTATTGATTTGGTGAAATCATGGAAAAGGTGCTGTGAGGGATGGTGGGTGGGTCTTCCTGCCCAGTCACAGGCACCTGGTGTTGTTGGAAAGTGAAGATATTATTCTTTTTAACATATTGAATGTTCGGCTCTTCAAATGTTACTCAATACTTCATAATTCCTTGAGGCTTTTTTGCCATTCATCATCCAGAATTGCAAGTAAAATCTGGGACCCAGTTCAGTAAGTTGTCTCTAGTAACATGCCTCCATGTTCTCCTGAATCCATGGAGAGCTGCAAGCCTGGGGTACACTCAGGCTGGGTCTGTAACCATCAATTACCTGTGCCCATCCTGACCTGTGGTGCCAAGGCCAAGAGGTGGGGAAAGGTCCATCCTGCTGAGACCACTCAGCCTCCCAAGTGGGATAAGGGCTTCATGCTGGAAGCTGGTCTGCGGAGTCCTCCCACGGCCAACATCTTTAGATAAAGCCAAAGTACATGGAGGATGAGGTAGGGTTTGCTTATCTCCGTGACAGAGCTGGTCGGAGAAAATGTTCAGCCAACTGAGATAACTCCTTACTATGTAAAATTATGTGAGGAATTTAAAGTGCTGGCAGGACAATTGGAGCTTTATGGGAAGGACCTTTTTTGTTATAGAAATTAAAAAAAAAACAAAAACAAACAACAAAAAACCAGCATGCTATTTTATATACATGATGGTATTCTCCCAAACAACCGTTTTATATTAAAACAAAGGAATACATTTTTTAGCTTGCGTTTACAACCACTGTGCAAGAAGAGGATGGATTTTTGATCATCTCCACGGTTTTGGCTGCAGAATAACATATGCTGTATAATCAGTGCAATAGGTACTGAAGAAGCCTGTAACTGTAATAAAACTGAAAGTCTTCTGTAACATGAAAGATTTTGCCATCTGCCACTTTAATATAATACCAAGTGGATTATCTTCCTCTCATGAAAATTATATATTAAATCTAAAACGGGCAGACAAAATAAATTACGGTTTAAGAAGTGGTGGAAAGTAGCACAGTTAAAATTGAATTTGGGGAGTAGCTGATGGATGTCATAAAATCCTCTCTAAAGAGGTTTCTGGGAGAGTGGAATAAGGGTGAGTATCTTAATTAAAATGTGTTGTAATAAGTTTTGAATTTGGCTTCACATTTATCGTAAAAACAACAACAACAAAAAGCTGAGAATCTAGTGCCTATATCTCCAGTGGAATGCACATACCCCTTTCTAGTTTACGTTAATCTGGTTTTGTGGAAGTGGGGTATTAAAACAGATTGTTAATGCTTCCATCTGGGTCCTATTCTTTCCTTGCGAATGGGCTGAACATTGCAGCAATTTGTTTGTATTTACTGCCTTATTCCTCAACCTTATCACCAGCCCTCAGATAGCTCAGGGAAAGAAAAAGCTTATCAAAACTTCAGGGCTGCACAGCGCTGAGAAAGCAGGCAGCACACTAAGACCCTGGCAGCTTGTTGCATTTGCATCCCTACAGGTTTTCTCTCTGTCTTATCATTTTCAGTTTCTGTAACAAGCAATAAAAAGAATTGATGATTCAGTGTGGGATGCACAAGACTCACAGAAATGGGAATTGAGACATCTTGACTTCTTAGGAACTGGCATTAAGCGCAAAAATATGAATGTTTAGAAAGGAGCAAAATACCTCTTAAATGAACTTACGTAGAGATGATAGAAGATTGCGATGGGCGCATACTGAGCGTTAAGCATATTTAGTATCCTGCTTTTTCTTACAGATAAGCTGTTCTCAATACCTTTTTGCAAAGCTAAGCAGTGGCACTGTATAGGTAATGATTATGGGCTATTCCAATGAATGCACAGAGATAATTTCATTTCTGTGAGTAGTGCCATTGACTACAATGGGAGTATTTCCATGTGTAAAGTTAGCCTGGAGCGTAAGCGTGGGCGAGATTGAACTGTGGGAAAGATTGAATATATACTTCACCTCTTGCAAAAAAGCTCCCAGGTAACAGAAATATGAAAGCTTCGCCTAGACCTTATGTTCTGCAAGATCAGTTATGGATTGTCTTGAAAAGTGGGTGTGAAATCTACATATAATGCAGCATTGCAAAGCAAAGAACTGGAAATGTAAGCAAAGAACTAGTTGTTAAGGTAAGGCGTTCTCTTAGAGTTAGGAAAATCTTTCATCTGAGGCTTTCAAAGCACTTTGTGCTTAAGTGAGCGTTACGTATTCTTTTAGAAAGGTACTGTTAAGTATCGTCACATGGAGCAGTGAGGAGATTATGAATGGCTGGTCAAGGATCATGCGATGAAATAATGAGCATTTGCGATTCCTAATACTCTCCTTAACGATGAGGAATTATCTGTCCTAATGCTCAATATTGGCTGTAGGCCACAAGTTGGTCTCTGGCCATGGCCACTGTACAGAAACTTGGTTGGCCGGTTTTGTCTGGTGCCTTGAAGAGTGAGGAAGGTACGACTATTCCTAGAAAATACAAGACTGCACTGGGGAAAAAGGTGATGCTGCCTGTTAATAACTGGACTTTGGTCTTTGGAAATAGAAGCTCTTCTGGAGATTTGGAATAGGACACTGTCTTGCTCTTTTCTTTGGTCACCTACTCCTCTTCCCAAAATCAAGATGCTCTTTGGCCTGGTCTGAAAACTCTCTTTTGCACTGCTGGCAGCACACGTGAGCAAAATTTTCTTTGCCCAACTGCTCTACACCTGGATGTGGACCCAGCAGTATTGGTACAGCAGCACTTCCAATGTCAGTAGCTTACTCCATTCTCTGGACGTGAATGAGATGTCCTTTTAAGCACTTTTACACTACTGTAACTGAATTTTCCTTTGGAAGACCATAATGCATAATCTCTTCCTTTTATAAGCCAGCGGTGAAGATTTTTAAACCCTAATATAATGTTGAGAAGTTTCCAAGATGTGGGAAAACTTTAAGACATTTATTGCTGTGGTGGAGGGGAGGCAGTTTATTGTTGTTGCCCAAAGATTATACTAAGCATGGTATAAAGAGCTAAAGGGAACCCACCTCAGCTGCTCCTGATGGGGCTCCTTCTCCTTACACTCTGTTATACAAGCTTGGGATGGAGTTTCCTGGAGCTGGTCTCTCTGCCCATGAGCAGAGGCTACAGGGACTAGCTTTTACCCCACATAGAAAGCAGCAAAGGGAAGGAAATCTGTGAAGAATTCCTCTGCCAAAAGAAGAAGCAGGAGTTATTTTTCCTTTAAAATCCATGCGGGGCTAGCGTGGGGAGACATCAGCTTGCAAAACGTATTTGTAAAGCCTCTCAGGCCTTGCCTAGAGGACTTTGTTGGGTTAGCTGAATCAGCAAACCTTCTTTGCATTGCTGCGCGTTGCAGTTAAACAAAAGATTTTTGCCTGGGTTAAACGCTGTCAGTCCCTGAACAAAATCCCCTGCGACAGCATACCGATTTTTTTATGCTTGGGCACTTGTGTCAGGGGCACACATCGCTCTGAGGAATGGAGATCTTGCACAGAGGAGGACTTGCAGCTCTGCTGGCAGATCATGAATGTGCAAAGCTGGCTTCTGCATGAGACTCTCCAAAGAGCAGAGGCTTACCGTGCCCAGCCCGGCCCTCTGCCCACCCTGTGGGGCACACTCACTCTGCAGGCTCTGAATAATGCAGACAGCTATTTTTTGGGTGCTCTCCTCTAATGAAAACACTCAGAAATGTCCTGTCCCACATGCCACTAGGTGGCACTTTAGGGACATGGCAGTCACTTGGTTTTATTCATTATGCATGAGCATTAGCACCAGAACGTGTTCTTTTTTTTTTTTTTTCCTTTCTTCCTTCTTTTTTTTTTTAATTTTTTAGGTCAAATATAACTATTTATTTATTTTTACCACCTGCCTGCTCCAGCCAGCCCAGTGGCCCAACCTGAGCCAGCGGGTACCACAGCCCTGCAGCCCAGCAGTTGCCACAGCTGGTTCAGCTGACAGCCACATCACAGCACTCAGCTGGTAAAATACATATCTTGCATCAGGAGGAGCTGTGATACCGAACTGTTGGAAAGTTTAGAAATCTTACCCTTTTTGGCATCAGCACTCTGATTTGCGTTTGTTTCCACCATGAGTTTATCCTTTTTTCCCTATTCAGTTCCCTTCAGTTTAAAAAAGTATTCCCCTGCAATAAGACCATTAAAAAATAAAATAAAATGGGTGGATTCTGCAAAACTTTGGGGTTTTTTTTGTCCCCCTTCCCTCAAGTCCTTTATCTTACTGTGATTTCAGTTTTCCTGCTTATTTGCAGTTGACTAGCAGTCTGTTTAGTTACTTCTACACTGTTTGAACACATTGGATCTCGAAGAGCTGCATTTTATCTATATATAAAGAAATTGAGTAGCAGTCTGTTTAGTTCTACACTGAACACATCGGTTCTTGAAGAGCTGCATTTTATCTATATATAAAGAATTATCTTACTGTGATTTCAGTTTTCCTGCTTATTTGCAATTGAGTAGCAGTCTGTTTAGTTCTACACTGAACACATCGGTTCTTGAAGAGCTGCATTTTATCTATATATAAAGAACATGGGGTTGGTCACCTTTCTTTTTCATTCTGTGCTCTTGCTTTTGACACAGGGTTTAAAGTAGACTCCAATAAAAGTGTGAGCACCAGAAACTGCCTGCCTGGCCTGGTTAGGGTGTACCTAGTGCTCCCTGTCCAAGAAAGGTGATGAAGAGCTGGCTCTTGTGTACCTCCCTCTGCCATTGCTCAGTGTTGTGCAGCAAAGCTATAGTTTATAATATACATATTACGTGGCTCTCTGAAAGGCTGTGTTTACTTTTGCTGTCCTGAAACGAATGATTTGTCAAAGTGATGTGATTCGGTCCCAAATTTATCTTACGGCCTGACTGGGTGTTTGAACTTATCCCAGAATCATTCATGAAGGCTTCATGGACATGGCCAGGCTACTGTTACCATTGCTTAGAGCCTTCATTTCTTTCAAATTTATAAGAAGTGGTTGTAAAAATCAGGGAGGTTAGGGGCTATTCAGCTTGCTGATAAAGAAATGCTCTGTTATGTTAAATGCACTTTTAAGGGTCGTTGGTTTTTGTAGACAGAAAAAAAGATTGCTTTTTTTCCTTTTGCTTTCCTGTTTGTATGAGAAATCTACCACTATATAAGAAGCTTTCCAGAATTGAAATGTTAGTATCAAATAGTTACCGAAATCCAAATATTTAAGATACTAATATTCAAATAATACCGGAAAATTACAGGGTGGGTTTGTTTTGTGGGTTTTCTTAACCATGAGGTAGCACTAGAGATGTAGCACACTTAGAGGAGGGGGGAGGAGAGAAATCTTGTCAGCCAAGGTACCTTTTCCTCCTCTCCAGAGGCATTTCACATGCGCTTTAAAAAAAGATGACAAATCTCCCTCCTCTCTGCACATGTTCAACACCGTACGGTTGGAGAACAGCAGTAACCTGACAGAAGCGCGTTTCCCCTGCAGCTTTCTGTACAGCTCTTATTGTCTGTGTGTGTTGTGAAAGAAATGGAAGTGGTATGAAAAAGTCCCCCCTTTTTAAATGCACCAAATGCCGTGCTTTCTGTCATTTTTTATTTAACTTACAGTTAAGCGTTGGGAAGCTTGTGACCGCTGCAGAGCTTGATGGGCCTATGCAGAAATCTCTTGACAGCAGCGAATTAGGTTCCTCAGCGTGCATCAGGTTGTTAGGATTGTTTTTATGGCTAAAATCCTGGCTCTTCTAAAGTTTGACCTTTGCCTTGAAGTTGGTTTTAAACGCAGGCTTTCACCTGCGTAGAAATGAGCCATTTTTGAGGAGGGAGCTGGATGGTGGGTTGCTTCTCCTGCCTGGGGGCTGGTTGCCAGCTGGGATCCCACTTGGCAGAAGTTGGGGAAGAGAAGAGGTCGTCTGCCGGTGCCAAGTGCCCTCAGCTTCCCTGCTCCTGCCTGCCTTCCCCATCTCACAGAGCCAGCCCATACCTTCTGGACAGAAAACAGCCCCACCGTGTTCATACCGTGTTTATGTTGTATTTATACCGTGTTTGCTGCAGCACGCCTGGGGATGGGTAGCTCCAAATCCTGCTGCCCTCCCGTAGCTGATGTGCTGCGCTTCACCCTGTCCTGGTGAAGCAAATGGAAAGATCCTGGGAGATTTCAGGAGAGGCAAAGCAAGGGATTAACCTGTGTTTTAACCTGCTGCTCGGTCACGTATTCTGGGGGCAGGGTGGTTTGTTTTGCCCAAGTGTAGACCTGTGTGATGAGTGTTCAGCTCGGTTTTGGTTTGAAACGTGAGAAGGGAGGAGGGAAGAAGATTTATTTGGCTTTTTTTATGACTTGTGTTTTCAGTAACTTCACTGGGATTTTTGATATAATTCAGGCTTTCTCACTCCAGCTTTGCAAACTTCAAAGACAGAGGCTTACTCCGATGAATTTTCATCAGTTTCAGGAGATGATAAGGTGACAGGGCGCAACCAAGATCTTTCCAGCTTTTATCCACCTCCCCCAAGGGTAACTCCAGAAGAAACTCTGGCTACTAGGTCATTTACATTCAGAGACATGATTCCTAATGCTCCACAGAAAAAAACTTTTCTCTTGTTTTCCTAGCACAATAAAGTGCAAGAAAACGGTTTCATTAAAAATCTGCAAAAGACATATGTCATCCATTCAGCTGTCACCCTGGATCTCTGTTTCCCCTACTGTTGAATTGTTAAAGTAACTTTTCTTTTGTGTGTAACGTTTCCTTTCCTTGACTTCATTGTATGTGACTGCTAGTCGTTTTCTGGGTGTAGCAATGATTGATTTGTTGTTGCAGACAGAGCAAGTATCTGAGGTTGAATTACATCCTCAGATGAATAGACCCCCGTCGCAGGCAGAAGAAAACAGTTCAGCAAAAAAGGTGAGACCTGCACTTGCTGTACCATTGTGGAGTGATTTGCCTTCATCTAAAAATGCGGTTGCTTTAAGTTTTAAAGCAATTAAATGGAGGGTTAAGGTTACATTTTTACATGTTTACCTTCTCTGGAGGTCAAGACGCTAGAGAGAACCGGGATCACGTGTGACATCAGCTCAGATAAATCATTAAGAAAGCTCTTAGTACATGCACATTGATGCACGTGCTTTAAAAGAGGCAGCTTGCCATTTGTTTCAAATCAATAGGGGCTTGTGGAGCCTTAGGGAAGACAAAAAAGGGGTTGATTGTACTTGACCCCTGCCCCCCTGTAATTCTTTCAAATTATGACGTGCTTTTTGCTTCCAGTTATTGAGGATTCAGTTTTGATGTAACCACACCTGTTTGCTAGGGGTCAGAATCTGCAACTAAGTGTACGTAGGTTGGGAGAGTTTGCTCAAGATGTGCAGTTTCGAGTATGTTTTTGCGTGAACTTATCATTTGTATAAAGTAAGTACTGAAATTGCAATGGCAGTCTTCACAGGGCCTTGCTTAGGGATGGAGTGGCCTTAGCAATTGCTGTGAGGCTTTCCCCACTCCTAGTCAAGCTCCCACCACCTCCTTCCACCAGCCCCATCCAGAAGAGGTTTTTGATGGGGGACAAATGCAAGTCCTCCCTGCTCTGCCCTCTCCTGCAGCTGGGGAGCACCTACAAGACCTTTGCTCACCCAACCAAGAACTATTGTCAGGAGCTGTACCTAGTGCATATCTTGCCCAGGGAGCATCATCACACTTCTTACCCTAATGAAGGACACAGACAAATGTCCAGTGTAATTTGCTATATGCAATAGGGCTTTCAGGGCAACGTCCACTTGTGCTCACTGCATGCTGCTACTAGCCTAGCCCTTGCTTCTTCCTTCCTCTGCTTTGCAGCCCTGAAATCCATGTGGTCCACCTACTTCATGCTCGCCCTCATCCCACCTGACTCCCTAAAATACAGAGAAGCCCCAGGCTCCAGGGTGCAGGAAGCAGGTTGTTGGCACAGTGCTGACCCACCCTCCGAAACACCAACCAAAGTGCCCCTGCGGAGGGCTCTGCTTTTAGGTCTTGAATCATTTCTTCCAGTATTGCATTTGAAATGGAAGAGGGATTTATCCTAGGGGTTTGGTAGGTTTGGGGCAGTTCAGGGCAGACTGGGATTGTGCATTTGTCGTCCCAGCAGTTTATAGTTGCAGAAGGCATTGGCAAGGTCCTCACTTGCCGTACGTCATGTGTTTGCAGGGAGCTGCACATACACACAGGGGTTCAGAGCACAGTGTTATCTGAGATGTGTGCAGTGCTGATGTGCTGACGTCCTTATCAAAGCTTTCATAATATTTTTAGGTCTATTTTTTTTTCAGTAATGGCAAAAGCTCTGTTTTTAATGTTGAAACCCCTTGTTCCCTTATAATTCTAATTCCTCTACCAATTGTAATCCCTCTAATACTAATTATTGATGGTCTTATGTCGGTTTCATTCTGTATCACCGTTAGTTGTCTCTTCTGCTGAGTCGGACTGCTTACTACCACATTTTTTGTTATATTTTCTTATGATTGCTGGGTCATTAAATACTGCCTCTTTTTTTTTTTTTTCATGTTTTATTAACACTTGGCCAAAACAGAGTAAGGAAGATAGTCTGGCCCAGTAAAATGCACACTGTGGAAGCGATAACAAAATCTGGTCCCTGGTCTTGACTGTGACACTAAATGTATCGCTTTTGTCAAGTTGCTTCATCTTTTTGAGTCTTAGCTTTCTCATTCATTAAATAGAGCAGTAATAGTTATCTCTCTTCTAAAAGATCTAATAATAAAATACACTGAAAAGGATATAGTTCAGATTTTAAACAGCTTTAAGTCATTAAAACTGCTTCTCATTGCAGAAGAAAGGATGTCTTATTTTAAAATAATGAAAACGCTTACCATTAAAGGCATAAAAATCCAAGACTTTTTGTTTTACCTTATCTCTCTGATGTAACTTATTAAGAGGAGTAACTATCCTTCTATGTTTCCAACATTTTATTTTTGCATGGATAATTTTATATACATGTGCCTTTCTAAACTATTTTCAGTCTTAATTTTGCATGGATAATTTTATACATGTGCCTTTCTAAACTATTTTCAGTGTTGCTTCATGTAAGAGAGGAGGGGAGGAGAAGGGAGAGACTCAATGCCAGATGGGGTGAGGTAGTAAGTTGGGATGCAAGTGATTGATTATTGATTTTTACCAACTGAGCATAATGAAAAATAAATCTTGTTTTGGTTGTAATGCTTTTGGGTCAACTGGGGGCCGGTGTTTGTATTTATACTCCCCCCTTCACCCTCCCTGCAAAGGTGCATGGAGCTGTACATTCCAGTTCCGAAGAGCATGTCATCCAGATGAAGACAAAACACCAGTATAATCATTTCATTCATTAAGGGGTTGCGGGAGTTATTGTTCCTTTTTTCGAAGTCAGAAACCTGAGAGGCTATTACCAAATTTGAATTAGGCTCTGTACCTCTTTTAAATTATGAAATCTTAGGCCAGCTGTCAGCAATTTCTATGTCACAAGTATTCCCCAGCGTAATGGCAGGAGACACATGGCCTGACTTAACGTTGCTGTGCTTCTCCCTTGCAGGAGGTTGTTCTTGCTCAGCCACCCTCCAAACCTGCCCGCAGGAAGCTCCGGACGGAGACGCAGGGGCTGGAGACCCCCGAGCTTTCTCCCACCATAAATGTGACTTCTTCCCTGCCAGCAGTCAAGCCTCACCTCCCAGTCCAAAAGTAAAAATCCGTACCAAGCGTGCCAAACTGTGAGATCTGATGTGGCAGGGTTTGCCTTTTGTGTAATTTTGTGCTTAATAGTTCTGGGTTTGGGAATGCTCCACAAGATGCAGGTCTCTGAAATCTACATCTGTCTTCTCAAATGCAGACTAAGTTTGTAGTGACTGTATAAGCTGATGATACTTGATGGATAGCCTCTTCAAAGGTGTCCTACCTCTGTAGCTGGTAGACACGTCTGAAGAGCAAGCCTCGCTGTTCAACCAGCATCTCTAACGCAACTCCTTTTACCTCTGTGGGTGTGTGGTTTTGCCTTACATGTATCTTCTGGAATTTTGCTCATTCTTGTGGACAGATGTGACTAAATAAGTGCCCAGGAAGTTGAGTCACGAAGTACTTGATGTTGGTCATATTCTTATGATGTTTCTTCATGGCAAGGCAGGTTAGAAGTGAGCTCGCCACTGGTATGAGCCACTTGTAGACCACTTGTGATAATCCGATAATTGCCAAAACCCAGCATATGTTGTTTACTGCCATAAATATAGCTGTTGAAGCTGTCAGCAGCGAAGACTTGTAGGGATTTCACCCTGTATTTATTTAATAGCCGTGGAGAAGGGGCTGTGCAAATGGTAAGCAAAGGCACTTGAAGCCCTATAGAGTCTATACATCTCCCTCCACTGAAACAGTGTGCAAACGTTATAGCCTGCCTTCACCCAAAGCCTTGCAAAGACATCTGGTTTTGTCTGAAAGAAAACCGAGCTGCCCAAATCAGTTGAGTGCTTCTTGGCAAACTGTTTATCAGTAGACTGAATCTGTGCTGCATAGTTGGAGATTAGAATAAGTAATAAGGCTCCTAGGATGCCCTTAAAGTGCTATTTTGTGCTTTGGGAGTGCATATTCCATAGTGGTTCAAAGAAAGATAACAGCATTTGTTAGCATCTTGACTTAATCCTGTCATGTCTCTATCTTTCCTAAAATGTTTAAATGACCATGGAGGTATAGCTCCCTGTTTTTTATTTTTTCTTACCATTATTACTTTATAGCCTATGGAGAGTAGTTTGAAGCAAAATCATGAAGCAGAAAACTGTCAGTTCACTGGAAGATAACAGCATAAAGACCTGCCTGTGCTGTGAAACAGATTTTTTTGCAAAGATCAGTGCCATCAGCTTTTTTAAGAGGAAGAGCTGATGGGGACTGTGTACCCCTATAGACCTTATTTAAATAGAGCATCTTTTTTAGATCAAATTTGTCATTAAAAAACTCTTGATGCCTCATGCAAAACTTTAAAATAATCTATTTGGAAAAAGGCTTGGATATTCAGCCAGTATTTTCTGTATTTTCCTTCCTTTTTCCTGTTCCCCTCTTTCTTGGAGTAGGTTGGTCCTTATGTAGAGAGCTGTGTCCTTTTGTACCTGTCTACCTAACTGTAGTTTCTTTCAGATCAGTTACCATGGGCTATAGGGTAATAATAATAATAGGAGCAAAAAAAGTTAAGCAGCAAAAGAGATGAGGAAAGTCCATAAGCCATCTTCTTGTGCGACGTCAGATGGTTTTGGTGGAAATTACTGCTTTGAATGAAAAAAAGATTAATTTTTGAAGTAAAGAAACAACGGAATCAGCAGTGCCCTAAAAAATCTGAGACAGTATTTTCACGCAGATGTCCTTTCTTTCCACATAGAATGATTTTTGTATTTTCTCTCACCCATTCCTGAATCTTTAAACTCTACAAGTGTTTGAAAAACGCTAAGGCAAAGATGCTGCAATAATTACAGCTATGAAGGATTATTCTTAAGCTGAATCAGAATGCAGTGATTTTTAAGCAATTGAGGTGGCCTAAAATATTTCTGGCATTCAGGTTAACAAGTGTGACTGTTTTATTTTCAAATAGTCTACCTGATTCAGCCGTCTCATTTCAGTGCTACATTTTTCTTCTCTTAAATGCGCAGTTTGTACCTTGTCTGTGAAGTGTAGTCCAGTGTGTATAGAGTACAGACACGCAAAATGGATGGCTGGTCTTCTAGCACCAGCCACTGTTGAAGCTCTTAATTGAAATGTTTTGTATTTATCTGTCTGGCAGACAGTCTTCCAAGCAGAAAAGGGCTATTCAGACTGCTATACGAAAAAACAAAGAAGCCAATGCTGTGCTCGCCAGGTTGAACAGTGAGCTCCAGCAGCAGCTGAAGGTAAGGAATGCATTGAAAATCAGTGACAAAGCTCCCTGCAATCAGTTATGTGTCACCTCCAGCAGAGAACTTTGTTCATCCTCTCAGATGAAACCTACTGTTATTTCCTGCTTTCTGGAAGGGAGTAACTATACTGTATGAGTGGGTAGGATGGGGCTTTCTGGGAAAAGCTATTACCCACGTGCATGCAGCTCTGCTGGCAGTTGGAGTAAGTCTAAAGGGTGAACTTCACCTTTCTGAAAAGTTTAATAAAGTGATGATGTCACCTAGTGCAGAAAAGCAACTCACTCATAACTTCCTTGTCTTCTGGTCAGACGTAACTGTCTCCTGGAGTCAGGCATTTGGTACACATGGACAGGCTAAACCATGCTTTATGTGAACACCTAACACTGATTTGTAATCTCTGCTGACTTGTCTTTTAACATTTTCTCAAGGGGCTGTTTTCTTATAAATGTCAGTTCTGGTTTTTCTGTTTTCTCAGTCCAAAGGTATTATACAGATTTTAGTTTTTCAGCTGTTACAGCTTTTTCCTCCTTTTATATTATGAACACACTTGTCTGGAAAGGGAGGTGAATCCTCAGTTAAACTTTCTCTTCAGTCAAGGTGAAAGTTTGCATGTTCAACTTTGCTTTAACATATTTTTTAACTGGTTGGATGCTCTATACTGAAATCACAGCAAAATATAGGATGGTGATTGAAATAAGCGTGGGGGTGAAAGCTTTTAATGACAGCACATTGCCATCATTCCTTGGCTCAGGTTTTATCTGCTTCCATGCACTATCTTCAGCTTGCTTAAACTCCCCGACCTGCAGGAAAGAGGCCAGTGCTGTTATCTGTGTTGTACTGCAGGGTGAAGGCAACACGTAAAGACAGAGATTTGCCTGAGTTCCCACAAGAGCAGAAAACTGAACTTGTCCTTCAAGTTGTATTGCTGCCTGGAAGCTTTCTGGTGGAGCAGGGCATTTATGTTTTTATGGGGACCCAAAGACATCATGGGTATCCCTCAGGCACAGCTTCCACTGAGGTGTGGGGAGTGTTCAGATGTGCTCCTGAGCTGGGGCTGCCCAAATTTGCTACCAAAGCCTGGAGGAGTCACAGGTCAGCCTGGCTCCCAGACAGGCCAGGAGGCCTTTGACGGGAAGTCAGCAAGAGCTGGGTGCCCCTCAGGGGCAGCCTTGAGACCAGGAGAGGCTTTCCCAAAATAGCTGATCCCCAAAGCCTTCACAGTTAGTTTCTGACCCAGACTGATGAGCTTCTGGCCATATTTGCCGAAAAGGTAGATTGCAAAGTCTGTGTTGTCTTAGAAAGTCTAAGTCTCATTCATTTCTAATAGGAAAGAGATTGTTTGCATGAACCAAAAACTTCTTTTAAAAAAAAATGCAGCTTAGAGGGAACTGTGATTTCAAAGTAACCTCATTTTCTTTGGTAAAATTGCCAAACTGGCCCAAGATATTGCACTGGCCAGTGGATGAGTGACTGCTCCTCTCCATGATCACCCAAGCAAATGACTGAGCCTCCGTATTGCCCCACCATCAGGAGGAGGCTGCAGACGGACATGCAGGGTCGTTGCATGGCATTGGTACAGTGTTTTGAGGCTGCAAGGAGAGTTTCTTAACCGGCAGAGCTTCCAGTCAATGCCAGCAGGTTGCCTGGCTGATCTCTACTGGGAGCTGGGTGGTGCGTGCGAGCATCCCAAAAGTTAACAGCCCATCTCTCTGCCTCCTGCAGGAGGTTCACAAGGAGCGCATTGCCTTGGAAACGCAGCTGGAGCAGCTACGTCCCGTCACCGTCTTGTGACCTCCCTGCAGAGCCAGTGTCCCGACAGCCTCACCGAGGAGAGGAGGGCAGCGTGGCTGGGCAGGGGGTCTGCTGAGGGTGGTGGCAGTGGGGTGGACCACCTTGTCGGGTCTCCCTTCACCCTGCTGCACGCCTTTGCCTTGGCAGGTAAAGCAGGTACAGAAAACAGATATCTGACTGCAGAGGGATGCTTCGCCTTCTGTCCTCCCTCTTCCCAGCCCAACGTGTAAATGCAGTTTATCGCTGGAATGAATAACCTGAGAGTATTTTATTTATATAAAGAATTCCTGATTTATATGCCTTCTGGCAGCACCTCCTGCCCCGGTCATTAAGAGGTACAGCATTCCTGAATTCTTGCTTAAATTTAAAACTCATACTCTGAGATGGGCTTCTGGCTGTTACTGATTCCTGTAGGGTTGTACCATGGTAGAGTACCTGGGGGTTTAACGTGCTACAAGAATAAAACTCACTAGACATACAGAGTCTTTATCCGCAATCACGTCAGATAATTATTTTCTTAGCACTGTTTATTATGCAATCACGGATGTATTTTAATGTTAGAGAGCTTGTATTTTGTAAGTTCAAATCGTGTGAGAGAACAGTAAAAAATACTAAAATTTAATTATTTTGGAAGTTACAAAAAAATATGGTTTTTGAGCTGTAACTGCTTCCTATCACCAGTGTTTGATCACTTGCTTGCAATTGCCGGTATCTCTGCATACTTGTAGCATGTTTGAGATCACTGGTTTATAGCTTTTTTTTTTCTTCTTCTTTTTTTTCTTTTTTATTTTTAACCAACAGTGTATTTCTAACAAGAGGTTAAAAACGCCTTTGGGGCATTTTTATAAAATCTGTTCTATGTACATTTGTATTAGCCTGCTTTGTTTTCTTAATAGCTGTTGATTTGTTTCAAGGTTGTGTACAAGAATTGTATTTCCAGAAGAAGAAAGACAGCAAAAGTGCTATATATGAGGTTATAAAAATGTGTGATGGAAATAATTGCTTTCTACATCAGGCTTTCTTTAAGGTTCCTTCACACCTCACTGGAGATGCTACTGATAGGATGAAGCTGCTAATACCCATCTGCTTTCTAAATGAAGAAACAAAGATTAATTTTTTTACCAGGGTGTGATCTAGGGCCAACTGAATTCAGAGGGAATTTCCCCGTGGATGCGGTGGTCCTTGGTTCCAGTCTGCGTTCTCACAAGGGAAGCTGGCAAACTAATGTTGCTTTATTTCTTGGGGGACTCCAGGCGTAGCGGCGTCAGCCCTGCTCCCTCCATGGACATGATGTGTGCTTTTGCTGCAAGGGAATGTCTCCTCCCTGTTATCCATCTTAAACGTGACGCTGCATGTGTTTCATGCCCTGTTGTTCGCTGACCTAATTTAAGCGTACGCATTTGCTTTGCGGAAACGATGCGGCAGTTTTTTACCGTTGTTGGTGTGGTGCTTTCTCCCTGTAGCTATAGGGTGGCCCCAGGGCTGAGAGGAAGGAGAAGAAGGGTTTGAAGCAGCTGGGTAGCCTTCCTTCAGGGTCTGTCGTGGAGTAGCTGCAGTGGGGTATCAGTGGGACACTGGAGAAGCCAAAAAAAGCTTTTTGAGAGATAAGGCAGACATCAACGGGAATGTTTGGAGTGATGAGGAAACGGCCTGCTTTTGCTGAAGGGGATGTGGATGTGGGACATGGATCCAGAAGCCTGAACATGAAAGCAAGCATTTGCAGAATCGTTACTGAAAGTCTGCTTTGGTGACACATTGGTTTCGATTCAACTAAACACCACTATGTCAACAAGCATCAACCATTTCTCTGCATTTGGGACTTCTTTTGTGCGACTGTTCATAGCTGGGGTCAGAGGGTCACTCCTGGTCAGTGACAAAATGCGAGAACTGCAAACTTTTCTGGGAAGCTGCAAAGCAGCTACTGCCCTCTTGCTAGTGGCGGTGCTGTTTAGAAGTTACCGTTGTTTATTTCATAATACTGAGTCATTCCTGAGATTAAGTACTTTTTCTTTCTTTGCTTTTTAGTTCTTGCATTGTCATTTGGTTAATAAACCCCTACAGGTTAATAGAAAATAATTATGTGGCACCTTTGTTTTTTATCTTTGTGGGTTACTTTTAAGGAAAGCTTTTTAATGATTACAAAAACATGTGCACATTGCATTTTTAAGGCAGTGGATGGCTTTCTCATGTTTGATAGGAGCTTCTTCTACAGTAATCCCCCATTTATTTAACTTGGTTTATTCATGGAATAGGTGTTGCTCAGAGGAAGAGTGGAAGTCTGGTTTATATGTCTTTTTCAGATGTCTTCCTTCTAACGTACAGAGTTTTTTTTCATTCACTGGAAATTAGGATACTTGGTTAGTTGACAACGAGATATTTACTCAGTTGTTAACCTAGCACAGGACTAATAAATTTAAAATTTAACCATCCTTGCATTTTTAGGGATGCAATCATATGCCCCACTCAGCATCAAGATGTAGAGTGTGACTTGATTTGTATTCGGTTTGATGAAATTTTGGCTGTGATACACTACTTCATAAGAGAGTAAAGTGAAATATTCAAGGAGAAATGTTGGCGTGTTTTACATACGATGCAGGAAGTTATTCTTCTGAATGGCTCAGTACTTAAGCATTCATGATAGCCCATGCAAAATGAAGACGTGTCTCTGGTTTTGGGGGATTGCTAGCATTTTGAGAGGGAGAGGAGAAGGCATCATGAAGCTGTAAGACAGTGCTTCGGCATTTGCTCCATGCAGCTACACTCAAGGCTACTATTAACAGGTCTTGGCTGGTCAAATTTCACATCTAAGTCCAGTATCACAGATTTTCTCAAAAAATATTTTTCCTTTAGAAAAATGTGGGTACAGCAAAAGCATCATTTCTTGCAGAAACCTTTACTATTCTGAACCTTTGGATGGTGGATGCCCCTAGACTCAAGAGAGGCCATCTAGTGAGAAAGGGAGACCTCACAAGCAGTTTGCTCAATGTTCAGGGCACTTTCTTGAGCTACAGGAGAGCAGTCAGCTTTAAACCCCTGATGTGCCTGACCCAGAATAGTAGCCAGGATCTGCCTGTCCCAGCTTACAGCCTGACCAAGGAGCAAGAGCAGCTTCCCACGCGTGAGGTCTCACTCTCCTCAGTTCATGGTTTCTGTAGGTAGTCAAGCAGAGCAGAACGTGCCCACCAAGAGAGGATAACTGGGAACAGGAGCTGGAGCACGGCTTCCTTGCATCAGAGGGGATGTGCAGACCATGTGCCCCCTTTTAAGTCTTCAATTTCCTGTAGCTATTCCAGTTTGGACAATTAAGTATTTTTGTCCAAGGACAAGACTAGGTAGAGCAGGCTCTTAAACAGGCTCGTCCACATCTCAGCTAAGGATCTTCCTCGGTGGAGGCATGTGTGTGTGTGTGTGTAAACGTGCACTCGTGTCTTCCTTCAGATTGTGCATTTCTTTATGGATCTGTTCATGTTTCAGACGATACCTTCCTATGAAATATTTGTTTCAATACATGGTAATTGAGTGGTGAAAAAGCAAAAATGCCCAGCTAAATGTAGTGACTGGTTGCCTTTGTAGATCAAGCCATTTTTATTTGAGCCTTTAAATATAAATAATGACCTAGTAATTAAGCAAGGCGAACAGTTTCCACTTCGGAGGCATTTCTTGTAACAAACTGCCTGTGAACAAACATCAATCCTTAATGATCAATGCCCTTCTCCTAGTTACTAGATTTATACTAGGATGCTGTGGAAACATTACCACCTCTTTCCAGATAGTTCTCAGTTCTCTCTTCCAGAGAGTTTTGCTGACAGAGCAAAAATATTAGCGATTAGTGGATTTGGCCCTGTTACTCGTAAGTTGGTGAATATTCTTTTTAGCTCAAAAGATTACCTCCAGAATGTTTTTACTTGCATGGTGGTAGTTTTGCTGCTGGGAAATCTGCATCCACACTGAAAAGACCCCAAAGAGATGGTTGGGACTGGGAACCCTTCACAGGAAGCATTTAGGATTGGGCATGATATGAAAATTGCCTTTTGGTGGTGTGTAAACTGCTTTCCTCCCAGCTGAGCTTCCAGATTAGGAGAAAGAGAGCCTATAAAAGTTGCTAGTGAGGGAACGAGGGCTGTCCGTTTCCCAGCACCATCAACCCTTCAGCACACACAGTCCTTGACAAGAAAATGCACAGGGTTATAAAAGAAGGAAAAGAGGCTCTCATGAAGCCACACAATTTGTTGACTAAAGAGTGAAAGTATTTTTTCAAGGAGAAAAACACCCAAACAAGTGATATAGTACTTTTGAGAAGATAAGATGTATTTTGAAGCTTTTTTCAGTTATCTTCATGATAATGTGCTATGAACGTATGCGTTATGTTTTACTCTATTACTGATTTTTTGATATAGAAAAAATCATATTGCAAGCATTATCGTTGTTAATCTAAAAAAAAAATACCCTGAGGCTATTATATATTTGAATTTTAACTTATAAAGTAGATAGCCAGATTTAAGCAATTTGTTTTCACAGCTGCAGACTGTCCACGTGGTGAGCTGCAAAATGTATAGTGTTCTATACTATGCCCATCTAATTTTGGAAAATGTATGTGATATGAAGCTGGGTGCTACATTAAAATAAAAGCGTCCAATAACTTCAAATTGCCTTGCTTTTGTGGTTTATTTAGGATGTCGACTGTGCAGATCTGCCAGGAGAGCAGAAACTGTGAGTCGCTGTGGAAAAAATACAGTGTTGAAATGGCTGACCTTCAACTATGAAAGATGAAATCACTTAACGTTGGGATTGTGTCTATGTGAGAGAGACAGAGAGAGACTTAAAGTGAAATCATATTTCCTTAGGCTTCAATGAAGTCAGAACTTCATCTTTACCTTGTCAGGCCTCGCTTTGTCTGTATTCAGCCTTCTCACCATGATGGAGCCCGATGAGGCTCATCCTTTTCTAACTGGGGCAGCGCCACCATGAATGAAAAGCCCTTCCAAGCTTCTAGCAGACCCTTGGTCTGAGGGTGCCCGGGCAGGAGGACTCGAACTGTAATCCCCAGCACACCCCATCATCAGTGTTTTTGGCTGCTTATCAACTGCAAGAGCTGAAATTAAATGGGGAAAAGAAAAACATTTGAATATCTGGCCTTTGTGGGCAGGGAGCTGGAGGGGACGGTGTACATCTGCACTTTAACTAGTGTGATTTTGAAGAATTATGTCACAGCTATCCAAAGAGCAGGGCTTTAAAAGAGGAAATAATTAGTGATAAATTAATTCTTACGGCATTAAGCCATGACAAGGGATGTTTTATTGGCCTCAAAGTATGTCTCTGGTGCACGTGAGGCACAAGGCCAAGGCGTTAAAAACTTGTAAATATCCTGTAGGGAGCTATTCTGCATTGGCAGCGGGATGGATTTAGATGGTTCTTCCATTCTTAGTTTTTACAATTAGATGGTACTCTGGGGTGCCTTCGTGCAATTCTAGATTGGCTCTCTGTATTCAAATTCATGTTTCCAGTAATCTTCCTTAAAAAATAAAAGATGTGTCTTTCTGCTCTGGAAGAGTAGTTCCTAGTGGAAGCGGGAAAGAAAAGAAACAGAAGAAGCTTCAAAAGTCCTTTTTTATCCATCTGCTGTTTTTAAGGTAGTGCTGCCTCCCAAGCGTGCCTGCTTAGATGGGATGCTCACGTGGCTTCTGCTGCAAAGCACAATAAAGGAAAATTACAAATGAACAAAATCCCTAGGTTTCCATAGCCAGTAGCTGGGACCGAGCTCTTTCACCTGGTGGTCTCATCGCTCCTCCTGTTCTGTCTCCCCCACGAACCCCCCCTGGCCACTGCATGCCCTCAAACAAATGTGCTTTGGAGCAAGAGACTATGGGTAGATGAGGTCAGTTTGCAGCAGAGTTCCAAGTCCCCAGTGTTGCCTCAGTGTCCACTGTTTTGGGCACATCTGGAAGCAGCAGCATTAGCTTTGTCCCAGCTGTGTTATCCCAGTAGTCCCCCTGCTAGATACTGAGTATTCCTGGTTAAATCCTGAATTGGTTTACATTTATTGATTGTTAACTTAAATAGCATGAGCTAGGAAGAATGTCTTATCTGGGGACATTTTGAGGATGCTTTATGCATGAGAAATGTGATGAGCTAGACAACACCAAGGCTATATATTGCATCTAGTCTGGTTTTTGCAGGAGGGAAGAAGGGAGGAAGAGGGGGATTCTTCCCTTAGCTGGGCTGCTCCCAGAAGAAATGTTATTTTTTTTACTTCCCATCCTTGGTTCATATAGGGAACTTCCTCATCACTGTGCTGTGATCTTCAATGAAACATGGACAGAACAGCTGGCAGACGCACAGGTAAGGTCTCTCTGCCACAGGCCCTCCACCGGGACCTCCTCACCCTGCAGAGGTGGGCAGTGGTGGGTCAGCAATGGCAGCCCCAAGACAGCAAATGACATGCAGAGCCCAACAAGGAGAAACATGAAGAAGGAAGCAGTATGTCAGCTCTGGTGGGACCAGGTCAGAGAGGAAAAAATTACTCTGAAAAAGGGGAAGTAACCATGCTTCTGAGGTACCAGGGAACTCACTGCACCTCCAACATCTTGCTCTACCCCCACACAACAGGATAATGTTCTTAGAAAAGCTCTGCTGGATACCTCGCTATCCGGAGGCTTGGGTGTAGGACTGCCACTTGATACGTGAGCTGTTCCCCTTTGAGGTCACTTAAGGAATTCAGCAGTTCATGCTGTCTGTCACAGGTTTAGGGTGCCTTAAGCCAGTGTTCGGCAGGCCAATACAAAGTGTGCATTGTTTACTACGGATTTCATGCTCTTATCTGAGAGGGAAAAGCCAGCACGTGATCTCACCTGCTTCTTGTTTCCCAGCCCCGTGCTGTTCCTAAAGGACACCGTATACTCAGTGAGAAATAATGGCTTCCTGTGTCATTAATGAGTTCTTACAGCAATTTCCCTTCAGAGTAATCACCTTGGGTGATGGAGGTGTGCACTTCCAAAAGCAATTAGCCCTGGGGGTGAGCTGTGCTGGGAGGAACCGTTCTCCGCCAACAGAAAAGCAACTCCCTTTTGGGTGTCTCAGCTTGGATGCTAAAGAAACCAGCGCTGCCAGAGTCATCATCAGTCACTTGAAGCTAACAGCCAAAATGCCTCCCGGGATTAAAGGAGCCCTCCTTGGGAAGAAGTTTGTTTCCAGTGCTTAGTTCCATACCACATGGAAAAAAAGAAAAAAAGAAAAAAAACCCAAGCTGTTGCTTTGATTGCTCTGCAAATATCTGGGTGATTCTGTTACTCAGAAGGTGCCTCTTCAGGGCTGCGCTTTCTGAATTTGTTACTGGAAAAATCCTCAGTCGAGAATGTCCATCCAGGCATCCCAAGACTTTTTAAGGCACCCTGATTTGGAACTGACCTTCATGTTTCACCCCAACCTATTTACTCCAATCACCCACATTAATGCAAATAGTAACGTATATTTTTAAGCCTGTGTTTGTTCTTACAGCCTTTCAAACTTCTATTGTAGGTACATCATGCTCCAGCTAGAGCTGGCCATTAAGTGCACATGGACCTATGTCAAAGCGAGAGTAAACAAGTGATGGGTGATGGTGTCAGATGTGGCAGGCAGAAGGGCTGGCCCTGGATCACAGGGGTGAGGCAGAAGCAGGCCAGCAGTGTCTTCCTCATGCTCTGAGTTTTACCACTGTGGGTAAACTCTAATTTGAGGAAGAAAAATGCAGTTTGATTTCCTCCACCTTAGTTATGAAGCTAACTTAGCTTAATGCATATTTTTATGGCTTGGACCCTCAGCCATACTTTTTTACTCTTCCCTCTTGTTGCATTCGATGTCTTTTTTACTAGATTTGACCTACACCCTGCAATTGCTTGGTTTTGCACAAACTGGAAAGACTGAGCAGAGTGCAGGTGCTTACTGGACAATCCTGCTTTCAGCCCATAGCCTGGGGGACTCAGCCTGCTCTCGTTCTCATGTACTAATGGTTGGTTGGGTTTATGACTTTGGTTTGGTTGATTCTGGAGGTCGCTTTGGCTGTGGGTGACAAATCACAGGGGCCTCTTCATGACATATCAGCTGGGTGGAGATAGTCTCGTTGTGGACTTGCAGCTTTGCAAACTGGATATCAAAGCAGCCTATGGAAACCTGTACTCAGCTCAGACTCTGAGCACAGAAACCCAAGGGTCCTTGACAGAGTTTGGGAAAAGTTACAGAAATAATATTTGAGACTAATAGCAATTCTAATGCAGAACACGTGGACCGGGTTGCACCGGGTTGCTCCCAACCCATCCAGAATGTCACTCTGACATTGGGCAGTACCAAAAAGTGTTGGAGGAAAGGGGAAGAAGCCCAGAGCTGTCAAAAATGGTTCAGTGAAAAGACTTTGGATGACCACTGCCTTGGCTGACATGCTGATGTTTCTTCTGGCATCTCTGGAACCCGCAGCAAGAACTGCTGCAGTCTGCTCGAGGCCAACATCTGCTTCACTTTTGACCACAGCAATTTCTCTCTTCTATAAATCAAGGCAGAGGAATACCTGTAATACACACTCAGTAGTATAACCTCTATACAAACGTATTTACAGAAGTTTCTGCTTTACTTTTCCATTGGCCATTCATTATTTGATATGGTTACGGTTTTTTTATCATTTCCTGTGTTATTTTTCTCCAGTATAGACAGAGGAATTCCCATCTGTTCAGCCTGTCTTTTTCCAGACATTTCTTTGTCTCTAGTTGGTTTTGCTGCCTCTCTCTGGGACTCTTCTACTTCCATTTATTGTTTTTTTCAAATAGAGTAGCCAAAACTGAAGCCAGTTCATTGTCACCTCATTTCTAAAGCAGTGACTCTGTAAAATAGGGCATCATGACACACAAGAGTTTATACTCCTTTTTTTTTTTTTTCCTTTTTTTGTTTCCCCCCCTATCTGGCAGCTGTGCAAGCCTCAGCTGGCATCCTGGAAAGCTGGGATCATCCTACTGGATTGAGAATTTGTAAATAACACTGTACAAGTCAGTAAAAGAAGGCGTGAATCTCGCAATGTCTCTCACTCTCTTTTCTCGATGCTTGCATTGAACCTGAAGCATCATTTTAAAATAATGACTTTTTTTTTAAAACCACCAGCAGTGCATGTGAGCCACTCTGCCCTGTAGCAAGTACGATCTCTAACTGTGCATTTGTCAGAGAACTGCATGGAAAAGTTTCTCCATGAGCTGGAGAGGAAACCTCAGGCCTTAGCTCAATGAGAGCCTGTATCTCCCCAAAAAACTGCTAAAAAAGGTGTCTCTTCAGGCAGATAAAAATTGTCCTCTGACCTCATGCGCTTTGATTTCCACTCCCTCTGATAACAGCATCACTGCATGCATCTCCTGAGAATGCAAATCCCGAACTCAGGAGTTGCTCTGCAGCTTATGTTACTGGTAACTCTGAGCCTGGGCTTGGGAAGCTCCCAGGGAGAAGGACAATTTTGCAACCTGAGGTGTCTCATTAGCAGTCTAATCTATTTATTCTCAAGAAAAAGAAGCAGGATCAAAGACAGGATAGGAATGAGATATCAAAATTAGTTCTAATAAAATTAACAAATATCTCAATTTTTATTTTCCTTCAATAGGTGTATTTATTGCTCCTCTTTGAGCTTTGCAAAGCCTTTTGAGAGTTGCTCTCATTTTTGTGCTCAGACATCACTGTATATTTTGCCTTATGCAGCTGTCTTTTATCATTAGGGAAGAAGTAAAAATTCAGGCCTCAAATTTAGCTTTTGTCTAAAAGAAAAACAGGTTGATTATTTACTGTCTACACAATAGGATACCATATAATCCTCTCATCTGTTAGAAGGGCAAAAGTTCTTTATGTTAATCCTCAACCTAGATGTATGTGTTAGTAGCTGTTATTTTTTTACAATAGTTTCATTACGTATCTTCTAATACAATGGAAAGTGGGTGACATATAGGGGAATGTGAATTTGTTTGCTGCACGCTAAGTTTGCTGTGGGCAGGTGTTGAAGGCTCAAAGCAGTAATTCTGCAGGTCACAGTAGCCACAGTACTCGGAAACACTGGTCTGGTTTCCTTGTGCAAGTTGAGTAGAATGCAAAGCTAAATACACATCATACATGATAAAAATAAATATCAGAAATTCTTTAGGGACTTGAGAAATCAGTAGGAAACCCAACTTTATTTTAAAGAATTATGGTCTTCACTTTTGTGCTGTCACATTGGCCAAGGTGTTACAGGCCCCAGTGATTTAAATGTACAAATCCAGCTTTCAAAATCACAAGGTGGGCTTAAAAACAGTGAGAACTGAAAATTAAATGGGAAGTTTGTTTAATGTGACTTCTGGCTCCTGAATCTTTATTCAGGGCACCTTTTTAATGCCCAACCACAGATTTTTCAGAATTAAAGCTAAGCTTACTTTTTTTTTTTTTTTTAAATCCCTTGCTTCCAGCAGCTGGAGCTTTAAGAAATAGAGTCAGTACTCAGAGAGAGTGAACAGGCAGCAGTGGTGGTCAGCTGTCAATACATACATAACATCATTGCTGCCATCCTAAAGCATTGTAACTAATGTGTAGATGGTAGCCACACTAAAAAAACTTCAAACAGGTTTGGTATTATCCTGTTTCTCATTAAAAACCCCAAAAAAGTTTCAGGGAGTACATAATTACAAAATATCCTAAGTGTCAAAATGGCTAATATTTTACTGAAACCTGTCCTGTCTCTGGTATCAAGTGCAGAGTGTGAAAGCTGCCAGACTGTCATGCCTGGATGTGGAGTTCCCATTGGAGTTCCCTTCTACTTCCCATAAGTAGAAGGAGCATTTCCAGCTTCTCGTCCAAAGGTCCTTCTACCAGCAAAGAGTTCAGTCTTGTGACTTCCAAGGGCCCACCATAAAGGAGTAAACACACACAAGCTGTGTTTTCCTCTAGCATCAAGGCTTACCTTCTCAGAGAAGACAGCCACAGTGTTTGGCACTATTAGCTGCCCAGTGATGGCACCAGAGATGATGGATACAAACAAAAACAGGAAGTTCCCTCTGAACATCAGCAAACGTTTTTTCACTCTGAGGGTGACCAAGCCCTGGCACAGGCTGCCGAGGGAAATTGTATAGTTGCCATCCTTGGAGATATCAAAAAGCCACTTGGACATGGTTCTGGGCAGCCAGCCCTAGGTGGCCCTTCTTGAGAGGGAGGGTTGGACCAGGTGATCTCTAGAGGCCCCTTCCAATCTCAACTAGTCTGTGATTCTGTAATTAATGCAAGGTCAATATTGTCCCATCAGAAATGGGGAAATCCCATCTGTATTAGCCACCGTATCCAGTTTTATGAAAGAAATTAGAAGATATTCCTTGCCATATTTTTCTTATGTATTTTAAGTTTATCATAATTATTTAGCTGAGTGTTTCTATGAGGAAAATTAATGAAACTGAATTCTTGTTTGTGTGCCATGGAAAGGCAGGAGAGCAGTGATTTTTGTTCTGAAAACACTTTGGGGAAGAGAAATCACAGCCTTTTTTCTGTCTTTCTGCCAGTTTCTGACAAAGCCAGACTTTTACTGCTACTTCTTCTCCATCAAAAATCTCTCTCAACCCAACAATGTTGGCCAGTACCACCAGCCTTCCTTGAGGCAAACAGGATTGGCCTCAGCACATAACCCACTTTTTTGAGGACTGTCATTTCAGAAAGGCTGAATTATTTAATCAGCAGTGACCTAATAACATGTATGTGGCAGGTGCAACAGGGCTCAGTGAAATAATGAAGTATGGGCGGCCCTGGCTCAAGAGTCTGGGGGATGAATCGGGAAGCTAATACGGGATGAGCCAGCCAAAGAGATTATTTTCTTGCACAGGCAACAGGGAGAGCTCCACAAAGCTGTCTGAAATCCTGCATTCCCAGAAATCCACTCCTTTTAAGCTTGTGGACTGGATTCTTTGGCCCCCTAAAGGAACCCATGACACCCTTCTCTGAAACCAGCTGACAAGGAAATAGGGAGACCTAGGCTTTATTCAGCATTAGTATGAAGACAACTGGAAAACCTTTACTGATGCTACTTACTGGGGACTGGTGCTGGACCTCACTAGCCAGTGTCCAGTTCTGGGCTCCCCAGTTCAAGAAGGACAGCAAACTGCTGGAGAAGTTACAGCAGAGGGCTACAAAGATGATTAGGGGCCTGGAGCATCTTTCTTGCAAGGAGAGGCTGAGGGACTCAGGTCTTTTTAGTCTAGAGATGAGAAGACTGAGGGGGAATCTGATCAATGTTTATAAATACAGGGTGGGTGTCAAGAGGATGCAGCCAGTCTTTTTTCAGTGGTACCCAGCGACAGGATTAGAGGAAATGGTCACAAACTTGAATATAGGAAGTTCCGCCTAAACATGAGGAGGAAATTCTTTACTTTGAGAGTGGCAGAGCACTGGAACAGGCTGCCCATGGAGGTGGTGGAGTCTCCAGCACTGGAAACATTCAAAACCCACCTGGACAAGTTCCTGTGCAACCTGCTCTAGGTGGACCTGCTTTGGCAGTGGGGTTGGACTAGATGATCTCCAGAGGTCCCTTCCAACCCCATGTGATTCTGTGTCCTGCACAGTGCATGGCAGTGTAAGTCATGACAGGCAGCTGCTTGTAAATAAAGGTATTAATGGAATGGGTTACAGTTACATTAATAAAATATTACCCTAAGGAAATAATCTGACTGATTCTGAGAGGAAAAAGTGCTTGGGGCTGTCTCTACTCTTGTGGTCTTCCATTATTTGCTGCTGACACTGCAGACGAGAATCTGGTGCTCAGATATCTGCCCCCCAGAGAGGAAAGATTGTCCAGGCATTAGGGCACAAGGCATGAAAATCTGGTTTCAAATCCTTCTCTGCCGCAGCCTTTTCTGCAGCCTTGGGAAGCCATCAGAGGTGGGCTTAACCTTGCTTAATTCCACCTGGGAAAGAGTCAAAGCTCTGTCATCAGTTAGGCATCTGGGCTCCCTCTGCATTAAGAGGGAGAGAAGAGCACTTCTGGAGGGCAGCTCCTGCCATGCCACTGTGCTGGTGAGTGGGGAGCCAGGAACGGGAGGGCTCCTGGCACCTCACCAGTCATGCTGTGCCTTAAACCGCCTTACAGCAGGGCTGCCCTTCCCCAGCCCTGGAGCTTCTCCTTCCTGCCCTGGCAGCCCTGCTGCCATGAGGATCAAGGAAGAGAAATGAGCTAACACCAACCTGGCAAAACCCCCGTCTTTGTAACCCAAACCAGTTCCTTCCTTTAGCTTGCCGTGAGGCCATTCGTGCTGGCAGTGGAGCAGTAGAGGTGGGAAATGAGGTGGTGGGCATGTGGGGAGCAGGACAGCCAGAAATGGATGCCTTAAATAAATGCCTATTTTTTAACTGGTTGGCATGGTGGGAGGTAAGCCCTATCATCAGCCTCTCTGCATTGACCCAGAGCACTTCCCTCTGCTGAAGGGAGGAGGCAAGGTGCTGTCGGGGAGATGGGCCTTGCTCAAGTGCGGTGGCAGTCAGGTGGCACGAGGAGGGGGTGGGAAAGGGAAGCATACCCCTCCCAGATCCCAAAATACTAACCCAGATTGGGAATGCCTGCCACAAGCTCACTGCAGGTGAAGGATGGCACCAAAACCATCAGCAGCACCACCTGCAAGTCCAGGATTTGAAGTGTCAGCGCTCTGGCACAGCCCAATGGCTGGCCAGGGGCAGCAATGCAGCAGATGGGGCTGGTGGAAGGATGGGCATGGAAGAGAAATACCCAGCTGTGAGCTTTGCACATGAAAGAAAAGCTGCTGGCCTGGGCTGTGAGTGCAGGAAGGTCCCCGTTTGCCATGCAGGTGGCTTCTGCTGTGCTGAGTGCTCAGGACAACCCGGCCACCTGGAGGGACCCGAACTGCACCCTCACAGTGCCTGAGTGCTTGTCTCATTTTTGAGAGGTAACGTCAAGGGTAAGTGAATGAGGAGGCCTATGAGGCAGGTGTCCTATTTTAGGTCTCTTCCCCACAAACAAAAGCTTTTAAACTTTCTAAGATCATGAAAAAGTGTTTCAGCAGCAAACAGAACGAGAAGTTGCGTCTGAGCACATGCTCATATTTTGCATTTGGCTTATTAGAGAGGGTTTAACCTGCTGGGCACTGGTGGGGACAGGAAGGCACATGTACACACACACGTGTCTGTCTGCAGTGGTGGCCATGGCATTGCTTTGGCACCCAAGCCAAGGAGCCCATGCTGTCCCCCATGTCTAGACTCAATAGCCAAGTCACTTCTTCTGCAAATAACGTCACTATCTGTGATGGGCTCCAGCCATGAAAAGAATTAAGGCTATTTCACCAAATAAGGGCAGAGCCAAATCCTCACCCAGCATCGCAGAGAGATTTACAGCTCAGGCTGGGGCTCCGAGCCGCACATGGTGGAGGAGCCCTCCCCCTCGGCGTTGCTGTGGAGGCAGAGGACGGTGGTGGCGTGCTGTCACGTCAGTGTGGCACCGTGACTCATCACCGCGGCGGCTCAGCCGGTCCATGTGTGCTCTTAATCCATCCCAGCCTGTTCCATCGAGTTGTTTTGAAAGTCTGAGAAAGTTTGCTTTACTCTTGATTTCTCATTTTTTGCACAGTTCATTCCATCTGGGCCTGAAAGTCAAGGCACTGAAATGTTGCAATAACAGCTGTACTTGCAAGCTTTCCATCCCAGCTGATAATTAAATGCAGAATATCTCAAGAAAAACTCATATCTAGAGAAGACAAGCCCAGCTGTTAAAAAAAAAAAAACTGAAATAAACATCTTGATCATCTTAATCTATAGATGCTTGTGCAAACCAAAGCTGCTCTCCTCATCTCAGGTTAAAGACCTAGCTGAGGTCACGGAGGACCTTGCCTATTGTTTAAACCTGCTGGTGCCTAACTCTTGCAAGAACTCGTAGTTTTGTTAAGCAGCTATTGGCAGGGACACAAAGTGTCCGCAGCCACAGCCGTCACACCCAGCATCTATTATCTGAAAAGGCTGATTCTCTCCAGGCACGGCGCTGACTGAGCTCGTTAGCTTGCCCTGCATCTGCTGCTTCCCAGCCTGTGAGCTGGTCCAGGGGCACGGACCCGCGTTTGTGGTACCGGAGCCGGAGGGGAAGGTGATTTACTCAGGGTTGGCTGAGGGTTGGGCTTCACCCAGAGCCGAGTGGCCTCAGCCAAGATAGGATTGACTGTGCCTGCATGTTATCGGTAGGAAAAGACCCACTTGGTTATAGATTATGCCTGTCATCTGTCACTCTGGCTTGCAGAGTATGGGGAGCTGAGCAAAATATGAGCAGATCAGAGCAGATGACTTGAACAAATTTTTTTTTTTTTATTTTTCCTCTGTTCGGTTTGGGCTTCTGTTGGTTTTAATTTGCCTAAAGGCTGTAGTGCAGTGATCAACACCTGCACATCCCAAGTTTGGGTTAGCACAGTGCAGTCCTCCCGGCAGCACCAGTGGGGGACGGTAGGCAGCAGTTGCCTCGTGTGGGTACATCTCACCCAGAAATTACCCTTGTCTCACCCCTGGTTTCCATGTTCCAGCTGCGAACAGTTCTGGAGAATCTCTAAAAGCTGGAAATGGTCTGGCACCACCTCTCTTGAAAGACCACCCCTTTTTTGTGTGTGATCACACTTCAGCTGAAGAGCAGTGGCTTGGGTTTGGTGTGGGCAACCTGAGGTCCAGGCCAGCAATCAGGCTGCTGGGGCACCCAGGCTCCCCAGGACAGCTCACTGAGCAGCATCTATCAGACCAGACAGCATCCAGTGCCCCCCTAGATGGATCCAGGCAGTGTTGCCAAGCAGAGGTGCTCCAGCTTCTCACCTGTAAATGAAATGAAGACACCAAAGCATTTTCAAGAGGTGTTTCTCTTCCTTCAGCCTATAAAATCTTGATCTAGTCGTTTGTCTTGGTTTGAAGTAAAATAGAACCAACTTTCTGTTCAGTGATTTTACTTCTTAGCTAGGCCTCTTCTAACTCTCTGAAATTAAGAGCGTATTGTGGAGAAAGCTGTTTACTTTTAGGGTGATAAGACCAATGTTTGTACTTCGTGCCAAGGAATAGCATGCAAAGAGGCTCTTGCTTATACTTATTGCTCTAACCACCAAGGTCTGCTAATTTTGTTATTTGCCCCATTGGAAGGTTGGAAGCAGAAAAGTGTAGAGGGGTCCCACCTGCAGGGAGGAGTGGGCAGACAGGTGACTGCAAACTGACTAACAGGGATGTTCCATCCCATCTGCCCCACGCTCAATATAAAAGCTGAGGGATCAAAGGGTCAGCTCTCTTTCTCCAACAGCCAACGTCCAAAGAGGACCCTGTCTGTTCATCTGTCTTTCATCCCAATCCGTGTGTTCCTGGCTCCAGAGCTGAAATCCAGTTCCATCCATTGCTGAGTTCAGTCTGGGACTTCCCCAGTGCCTGCCGGTGACGTCATCCTGGGAGCTTGATACGATTTTGTATCTATTTCATTATTTCCTTTTAATTTTATTATTAACATTTCATTAAAGTAGTTTAGTTCCTTCTAAACTCGTTAAACCTCTTTATCACTCCTCGTTTTCTCCTGGGAGCAAGAAGTGGGAGGAGAGCATCTGTTGCCATCATAGGCCAATTCAGTTTAGGCCATGACACTGGTTTTGGACCATATTTATTCCTTCAGGCTTATGAGTAAGGGGTGAGAAGAGGATCATTTAAAGGGAGGAATTGCAAGTGCTTGTTCCCAGGGGTGGGGAGGGCATTTTGAAGGGGAAGCTGCACATTTGGTGCAAGGTGCTGTGTTGTACATGCACTTGAACCCTTGGATAAGTGCACTTCATAAATCAGGGAAAAGATTCCCTGAAAACAAAAATTTGTAGCGAACAAGGGAGGTGATGGGTAAATGCTCATGTAGTTCATGGCTACCTCATTCTTCACAGAATTAGCCATTTGCCTCAACATTAAAATGCTCAGCAGGAATTAAAGGAGACATATCAAGCCTTTGTAGTTGTGAAATGAGTTTTGAAAAATGTGGATCAAGTGCAAAATGCCACTGGGTTTTCTTCCCAGGTCTACAGAAGTCTTGCAACCACAGTTTTGAGAGAGGCAATTAACTCCTTAACCTAAAGATGTGCATCGGCATGCAGCGCTGTTAACGGTTTCCTCGCTAATCACTTCTGTGGTCTTAATCATCTGACACATGCATTCCTCGACTCCAGACAGCTTCTCAGACAGCCAAAAGTAACGACTCTCTTCTGACACAACCCTTACAACACTTCCTTAATACTTTCCATGTCGCACATGTTTTCTTAATATACAAAGCTGTGGTATATTAAATTTGTGGGGGCAGCATAAAATTAATATAAAACTAAATAACACTGCATCTACCATGCTGATTTTATTGCTCTAGTTGGTACTTTATTTATTCAAATCCCTTCTTTTTTTTTTTTTTTTTTTTTTACACCTCAGTGAGCTAGCTGACAAATTCCCAAGCTCTTACTCTGAAGCTTTGCAGAACTTGGGGGATTTGTTGGAAAATTTAGTTTGAGCTTACAACCCTCTTGAGACAGAGGTCCAAATTCCCCTTTCAATTATAAACTCTAGATGACAGGACACTTCAGCAAGAACCTCAGACTGTTATCACCTCCAGTAACTTCCCCTTCCAGGAGGTCAGGTTTCTCCAGACCTTAAAATAGTTCCCCCTGCCAATGTTTAGCTTCTGGCTGCCCTGGCTCCCTTAAGGAAAAGATGTCCGTGGGCTGCCATTGCTATCCTGGAAGAAGGCCGCTGAGATGATACTTTTGCTGCAGCTGGTAAATGTTGCCATTAACCAGCCTCTCAGGGTTTGGGCACTCAGACTGGAGGATGATTGGCATTTTTCAAGGTAAACACAAGGATTTAGTTGAGAAGTAGCTGCTGCCATAAATGTTAGCCTAGCTTTCAGCACCAATGGTGATGATTGGTGTATAACGTCAGCTCAAGAGGGGAGGCCATAACCTTCTAAGGGAAAAAAAAAACCAGTGGGCATGAAGGAGAAATGCACTGCACACTGCTTAGTCCTCCTTGATCTAGGGCTGACCGGAGGACCAGGAAAGCTACATTTTGTTTCCAAATTTAAATAAAAGATAATTGAAGCCTTTTCTTCCAAAAATGTAAACCATGACTATTTGCAAACATTAGAAAAATCCTCAGTAGATAAAACCACAAATAATTTCAATATAAGATTCAAAAAAAAAAAAAGATGATAAATTTGGTCTAGCTTCCCCAAAAGTGGCCTGTGACTTAAGTTTTTTCCATTTTCGCTGCTCAATGTGGGGCACCTTAAAGGGACTTGAAGATGAAAGGCTTTGAAAATATAAGGTTTTTGGTTTGTCTACATGGACAGATATGGAGGATGAAGTCAAGTTTTGGTGATCTTCAGCAGCTTCATGGGTATTCCCTTTCCATCAGCCTGTCGGCACATCCCTGTCATGCCCAACCACCTGCCCTCAGCCTCTCATTGCTCTTGATTTAGATATCCACAAAGGTCATTAGGGATTTAAAAAAGCTCTTTGCCCCAATCACGCCAAGTGAAATGATGCTCAAATTTTGTAAGTCCCTCATTCTTGATGCTCTTTTCTGACATTATTTTCCATTTCCCTCAACTTGCATGTGAAAGCAGGCCACTGCCACTTCCAAGTGCACCTGCTCGTTTCCTGCAAATCAGTAGTTACCCGTGTGAGCTGTATGTACATGGAGCAGAGTTTGCTGAATCAAGATGCTCCATCGTTTTCCTTATTAAAGTTATAAACCCATGGGGAGTTTTTACTTTAGAATCTGCTTCAACTGAAACTTAGAAGCCTATAAATAGTACATGCCCTTCTCCCCCCGC